>NC_081449.1:16030506-16077607 GCF_007210705.1 Tigriopus californicus | reverse complement strand
ATCAGTTCAAGATGTCTGGCTAACCCTTGAATATAAAGTTGATCGGGAATTCTAGTCAACAACTTGTCCAAGTCTGACTTCAAACCTGTTTTTGTTTAAATTCTCCCGCCACATAATGCCCAAAATCAGGGTAGCGGACTTCATTCATTCTTGAATTTTTTTACTTCACATGTCTAATTTATTCTTAACGATATATGGCAAGAGACTTTCTGATTAAGCTGAATTCAGGCATTTTTCTTGGTATGAAGTCATTACCACCAAATCATTTTCTAATTTCTCGTGTGGCATGGGCAAGAGAGCTCTTATAATCTCTATTTCCCAAAACATTCCTTGAAATATGAAGATGGTCGAAGTGCTAACAATGTTTTTCCTAAGATTGGGAGCACGTTTTGGTGTCTGAAACCCTAAGAACCCATAGTAAGTAAGAAATGGAAAGTAGGTTTAAAAACGGATTATGTATAACAGTTACCCAGGGCTTGTCATTTGAATGCTTGCAGAAAAAGTGTATTCCAAATTCCTTAGTGCTTTGGATAACTGATCTCTTTTTCCTATCAAGAGCACTGTGTGCAGCTAGTAGTACAACAGAAAGAAGTTGAGAAGTAAGGACATTCTACAGAAATGTGCTTGAACATTGGAATTGTAAAGCCATTTTGGTTGGAATAGTCAAAAAAGAAAGTAATTGCAAATGTAATCAATTGAGCAGATCAAAAACAAAAGAGGCAGCAAAGTCTAAAGAGTGGGATGCGAGCTGGCCAGACGGACTCGTTTTCAGAGCGAATGGGTCCTTTCCACTGATTACCGATTCAGCTGCAGTAAAAAAAAAACTACAAACACGATTTTTACTTCTCTATGCTTCTTCTTCTACGATACTCCCATTAGTTGGTCCAAGAATCTTGGGTTGTTCTTGGTTGGGTCCGTCCATATGATGAGCCCCGAGCCGTGCAACGCAACGTCGTTTCTGAAGACCGGAAACCTCATATGGTCGTTGTTGGATAGTGCATGATGACGGCAACCAACCGCTCCAAGTCGATCCAGATGAATGCCAATTGCGAATCAGAAAAGGACTGCATTTGAGGAGAGACAGAGAGAGAGAGAGAGAGAGAGAGAGAGAGAGAGAGAGACAAAGACTGGGTGGGAGGGAGGCTTTGGAGGGCCGAGCCAGGCCAGAAGGAAGATGTGGTCAGACTGGGAATGAATCAACAAGAACATGCTCCACCATCAACGATGGTGTTGCAACTTCTTGCGCTTGTACTACGCAGCATTAAGCTCCGATACACACATGTACAGTGCATACCGCCGTCCATAGTGGCACAGAGCTTTAATATTGCTTGGCAGTGTCTACAGTACTAGGTACAAGACCGAGACTGCTTCTTATCACAGAATAACGCTCACCATTCACCCATCCAAGGTATTGCCAAGCATTTGACGCACAATCAAGTACTACTACTACTTCTATTACAACTACTACAACTACCTGTTTAGTGCTTCCCCCGCCCCCTGCCCCCCCCTCCTCATTTGAAATTATCAAACTCACGAAAACACTCAGCGAAAGGCTCACTTCTTGGTCTTTGTCGTCGTCGTCCTTTACGTCCTTTACGTTGGTACGTACGTATGGGTCGATTTGGAACCAGTGGTTCGAATCATTGGAGCGGCAGTACCTCCAGGATCGTTCCAATGTCACAAGGACACAGCTGGTTCGCCATCAGTGGCATTCTGGCCTTGCTTTTGGCCTTTATTCTCACACTTCTGATCAATGGCCTGGCCGGATCCGTAGGCAAGGGTAAGTTCGAAATAAAGCAATCAATGAGGTATTAGTTTAGGTTTGTAATTATTTCCTACACTTGAGTGAAATCAGTCAAAGATTTAGGTATACGAGTACCAACCGCAAGGGCCAAATCTTAAGGACTGCCTTGACATTTAGTGGAAGCGCGTTTTTACCTTTTCCTCTTGTTCTTCATGACAATGCCATAGTATTTCCAGCTGTAGTTGCACATTTCACAGAGGCCAAGGGTGACACATTCACATCAATCCGGTATGGATCTATCACATCTATCCACACGGCTCTTGATGAAAACCTCAATTCAAGTTTCGTCACGTTCCAACCCAACAAATAGATTGAGCCAACAATGCCCCTCTCAAACTTTGGCTTCGGCCTTTTATCGCCTTATCTTAGAACTATCTTTGGTTAAACCTAGGGCCCTGTATTTCTAATACAGGGCACTAATCAAACTCACGAAGTACGTAGTGGGAACAAAGGCAATTGTTGTCGTGAGAACATTAAAAGAGCTCGGAAGCAGTGGATGATAGCCTATTACCTACCGTTGGTCCTTAGAAAGTGGGTTGGTTGAGTATGCCGTGGGCGAATTATCGGACATCTATGACACGTACATGACACCAGCGGGATGGGCTTTTGCCATATGGAGCTTAATCTATATCTGGATGGCCGTTCTTCTGATATTTTGTAAGTACTCATTCATCGATACGTGCCTTTCGACAAACGAGCCGCAAAGTGACAGTATTTGCTTTATCCTTGTCTCCTCGTCGTTCTTTATGTAGATATCGTGACAATATTCCAATCCAACGACTTTGGCAAGGTGTATTTGAACCCGGAGGTGGCCAATTTCGCCTATCGCGCCATTTTCATCGCCAATCTGTCCCTGAACGCGAGCTGGATCCTACTTTGGGGCAATAACTACCTGTTGGCCTCGTGTATCATCCTCTTCTTGATTGCCATTACCAACATCATTCTCTTGGGCATCTTCAGTTTCAACATCGCGGAGGACAACCATCGGCTCAAATCCGAGCAGTCCAAATTATTTTGGTAGTAGAGAAAGAGAGCGAGCACTGTTGGCCCCCGTTTCCATTCAAAAGCCGCTTTTCGCCCTATCAATCCAATCCGTACGTGCATGTTTTCATCCCGCCCTCCCATCTTATTTTTTAGGACTTATGTGGTGCTCGGTCAGAACTGCCATGGCACCTATACAGCTTGGACGTTGATCGCCTCGTGCATCAGTCTGGCCACGGAGTTGAGTTATGGGAACGCGGGCCTAAATCGAGAATCGTCCTCTCTGATAGGCCTAAGTCTCCTACTAGCCATCGTGGTGATTTGGTTCGTGTTGGAAAACACCGTACTGGATCGCTACGTGCGTTTCTTAGTCACCCCATACTTGGGTGAGTTGATCTCCATTTTGAAGGCAGTAAATGCTCCTTCCCATGGTGATGTTGAGTGATTTAATTTCATAATTTCATTTCATGTTGTTATTGTTGTTGTTGTCGTTGTTGTTGTTGGTTCAGTGGTGATCTGGGCGGCCATTGCCACGGTGACGGAACACCAAAGTTCAGCCGACATACCGGACGTGATAGAGTGGTACGTGATCGGGATCTTGGTGCTGGCCGGGGTTCTGGCCATTCTCAGGGCGGGTATTATTGCCTATCGACAAATCAAAATGCCTTTTAAGTAAGAAACCAAAACCCAACGTCAGTATCCCGAGCGAGGCAATATACTCTTTTCAATGTGTACAGCCCTTGGTGCCTCTCATTCCAATCTTAATGCGAAATACATTGGAAGTCATACACTCATCCAATTTGCTTTCAAATTGAGTGAATGGATCAAGCGTAAGAGAGTATTCCTTTGATATTGAAATGCCTTTTCCACATGATCATGAATTAACGTGGAGACAGGAGTACCACCGTTAGACTTGATCGGCGGAATGATCCCAAAAAGTAGGTTCCGTGTCTCTCTTCATATTCTTCCTGCTTCTCTTCCAAAACCGGTTCCCCGTCATTTTATGCCACCACATCATTCTTCTCTCATCCATTGTTCCGTTCACACCTCATCGTCCGAATTAAAGTTACTTATTAAAACTTCTGCATTCAATCTCTCCGATCGGCCACGTATTGTGCAATCTAACATTAGGGGTATGGTGAAAAGCAGAATAATTCTGTTTAGTATTGGAGCTATTTCAATATTGGGCATAATCCTCACTTCAAAATACATCCTGATTCAAGTCAAACTCCCGTTCGGTTCCACTTGTTTGTGTACGGATATCTTTATACGTCTCGTTTGAAGTAATTAATAATTCTTTAATAATAATAGTAAAAGTATAGAAGAACACCTATGTATTTAGACAATCAAGACATTCATAGGGAATTTGTCAACAAATGAAGACAAACGTTACTCATTGCGTGGTTCGAAACTTCAGTCATGACCATGCTTCCTGATAATTAAAGCTGACACCTAAATACAAAAGCATGAATATTTTCAAGAATTACTGTAGTGGATGTGAATAGAAGTAAATCCCTTCTCATGGAAACGTTTCGACGCTAAGCTCACTCATGGACGGAGGAGCAATCGACTAACGGACAATAACCCGGCATAGTTGGACAAATTGATGGCCGGCATGGATGCTTCACCGTTTGATCCTTGGACGCGTTTAAAAAGAAAAGTGTTGTCGATTGGTGCTACCATGGAAACTCGGGATGTTTTGCTTCCATCCACCTTTACAAGCCACGAAAAGTCTACAGGCACCATGAAGAGCTATGAGTCTCGTGAACTTTGATTTATGCATGGTATTTAAAAGCCATCATCACCACGAAAAAAGGCAGACGATTAAGGCCGCACATTTCTAGCAAATAAAAGTAGCCAAAATAGCAAATGGATTGGCAATAAAGACCAAGCATTGAAAAGAAATTTGTAGATGAGATTTAAAGATCACTAAAAACCATAAAAGTAAAAAAAAGATCATGTGAATTGACTTACTTGTGTAAAAGGACATTTAAGCTTTATGTCTTTTAAATAATGAGCCTCACAATTTAGTTTTATTGTCCCTTAAAAACCAACATCACCAATCATTACGTCAGGATGCAAATTTGGATGTCAGGACGACCTCATCCTGTTTTTGAGAAATTATAGCAATGCGGCCAATGTCTTGAACGTTTAAAAAAAAGCATCTAACGGTAAACAATTTAATAAACACCAATCCAAATCCCCAAACTATGTTTTGTTTGCGAGGAAGCAATGTTTTCATATGTGTTGGTGGGTAAAAAACTACATTAAATCAAGCTTACTGGCAAGGGAACATTTCCTTTTGGGAATAACTTAACCGTACCTGAAAACTAACACCCACTAATTTGGTGATGTACCGACTACACACGGACAAATGAAACCCTCCAAGCGACCAAGTGGGACGAGGAGGTTGTCATTCTCTCTGGATTTCCGGGCCACCATCCCCCCCCCCCCACCCTCAGGTTGACATTGTGTGGTGTGAATAGTTTGCCGTGAGTTCCCGAAAAGGGTCTCATCCGACTATCTAGATCCACCTCATGTAAACGGGACGGACGAGCCAGAAGAACGAATGGCTTTCTTTCTCATCAAGGTCCAACTTGTTGTGTCCTGTTGGTGCTCAAATTGTACCTGGCCAAATCCAAATCATCACCATCACCATCATCCTATCCTTCCTGTCGAATCAATGACATTGAAGGCTTCACATGAAGACTACGGAATACATCAAGTGATCATAAATCTGCGAGTAGATTGATCATCACATGGAATGAATCATTCATCCACTGCTTTTGTGGAGTCTTCAGTCTGCATTCGTCATTCTTCATTCTTCACCACCTGCCCTTCGAGCGCTGTTCTACGTGATATGATCCTTCGGAAGTGAGAATGTATCCGGATGATCGAGGCCAAGCCTATGCCCGCAGTGCGGCCCCGAGTCTGATCTCTCGCTTGGCCGCCGGGGGCCAAAGCTCCTCGTCGATCTCCACCCAATCGGGCACACTGTCCAGCACGAGTGATTTGAATCGAAGCGGGGCAAGTGCACTCTCATCCACCGGGGATGTCAAGCCTCGTGCCCAAAAATACCGGAAACTCGGCCGAATTTGGAAATGGATCAAGTATGGCAGGCGGAAGGGCATCCTTGACGTGGGTCCTTGCCATCCCAATTACACGTTTATTGGTGAGGATTAGATGTCACATCCCGTGCCTCGTGGATCATGGATCATGTCCAGGCCTCACGAGTTGCTTGCTCGTTTATTTACTATTTACAGCAGCTATTCGGCATTGCTTTCAAACGAAGCTGGTGTCGGATTTGCCTCGACACCATCTGAAGCAAAAGGATTACGCAGAGGTGGCCGTCTTCCACTCGATCTTGTCCCGAGCGGAGGAGGAAGTGCCTCTGGCCAGCCGACGACCCTCTCTGCGATCCCGGAGCCGGGTTGGGGATTCGAGCGTGATTTCTCTCGAGCCCGCACGGAAGGCAAAACTTCAGAAAAAACTCGATCATGTTGAGGTCTCGTTCAAAGTCTTTGCTCCGGTGGTCTTTGCATCGCTTCGGGCTGCTTTGGGAATACGGCATGAAGACTTCCTAGAGGTAAAGTACAATGACAATTTCGACCTTGGCCAAAGATTTATAGCGATCAAATAGGTATAAGCGAGAAACAGCATATTTTCCCATAATCATAACCATGTGAACGGCGAACGGAAGCAAAAATGACTTATCTCCTAAACCGTTCACTTCATTCCAAATATACACTTAATACGACCACAGGATCTGGTTGAATGGATCAACTTGGTCAAGTTTGAGTCCAAAACTACTATGCTTAGGAAACCCAAGATATTTTTTTCCAAAGTTATGTAGTAAACACTATATAGATTTGATTCTTTTTTTGACCTGCCCTTGGTCAGGTGCATAGCTTTTGACAATTTAACTTTGAAACGAGCCACTTTACAAAGAAAATCATATCTAATTGACCCGCATTTAATTGAAAGGATCTAGGTTTTTATTTTATTTCTCTTTAATTCGAAAAGTGGCTCAGAGTTGCTATGAGGAGGATTAGGCCGATTGGAAGGGAAGTTCGTTCACTGTCAATATTTCTAGCAGTTCGTGCATAATCTAATACGTAAATGTCACGTATGTAGACCTGCGATAGATGTTGATAGTCCTTGAAATGTTTGATCCACCGATGAAAATTCGTATTGGCAGGAACGCTGTATTTCAGGCTTCCTAAACAACCTTTTTTTTTTTTTTTAATGTCCACACATCCTTTAAGGATAAAACGGGAATAGGTCTTCTACCATCTAATAAGTACTTGGGAGAGTGAAAGCCAGGTATTAGATTGAACGAAAAAAAGAAAAATAACACATGATGTACAATTTCATAACTCATGTCTGTCACTAATTTTGAGAGTCATGTGCGATTACAAACATTCGAAGAGTGTTCTTCTAAATGTCAAGGTCAAAATCAGCAGATCGTTGTTTGTAAAGCAATACTAACGACCCTCTCGGAATCATCAAACGACTTAAGCAGCAGCCCAAAAGATTGATTAAAAATGATAAAGAATTACGAATGCATGTCATTGCGACTCTTTCGTGTTGAACAACATTTGGATGTCTCAAACCTGTTTTGACAGTTTTGGTGGACAAGTGTCCCCACGAAATGAAACCAATCTACCCATCTCTATCTTATTCAGTCTATCTCGCCGCCCGAGGAATATTTCCGATACCTCCAACATGTCACGAATTCCAAATCAAAATATTGCTTCTTCCTCACCTACGATAGAAGATTCGTCCTGAAGATCGAGACGCTCAAAGGCATTCAAGGCTTTCTCAACCATTTGGAGTGAGTCTTTCTCCAGTATGGCTCATGCATGTCCTACGAGTACTATTGTCCTAGCTAGCAATCTAAACGATGATGATTGATAACCAATGCCTACCAATCATTGACACTCGTTTGACACGTGAAACGTCCTTTCAGAGATTACATTGACCACTTCATCTCATCGCCTCATTCTCTGCTTGTCAAAATCCTTGGAGTTTACGGAATCAAAATCAAACGGAACTCGTGGGCAAGTCCCTCTCTCTACCTTCTATAATTCACATCAGGTTCTGAATCTTATATGAGTGGGTTCCTCTTTCAACTAAAACTTAGGTCCATTTCATCGTGATGCAATCCATCTTTTGGCCCTCGATTCGAATTGGCGAAAAATACGACATCAAGGGCTGTCTTTTGGGTCGATATGAGCCCAACATTTCGGCGGATGACGACGTAGTGCAAAAGGACGGCAATTTTCATGGAACACCCCTGAACTTTGGCCAATACCAATCGTGGTAGGGACTGATCCAGACATCCCACCATTGTCTTTCCTGAGCCCATGAGCTCATTACTCGATTTCTTGCACAGGCTCCTGGAGCAGATCAACCGAGATGTGGAATTCCTCCGCTCACATGGCATTGTGGACTACTCGCTTTTGGTTGGGATCCAACGTTCCTTGAACTGGAAAAGCTTCCACTTGCAAAGGCTTAGTGTGGCCGAAGTCGTCACTAGTTTCAAACGGTTCGTTTGACACTCTTGATCTGTGCTGTCTCATCAATCATACTGATCTATCAACCTTTACCTATTCCCTCATGGTACTGGACAGGAGCTCGATTGGTTTTGCCAACGATGCAGCCCATGAAATCCGATCTGCTAGTGCCAGAAAGCGGAAGCAGACCATTCAAAATGGGCGCACACTTGCGGCGGATTCTTCGCACACGGTAAAGCAATATATTTATGCATTAGAGCGATCAAGAACTTACCCAGAACAACGTCAATGGAATGGACACAGATATTGTTGAAGCAGCGCGTACTTGACATAATTATTTGATTAATTTCTGAATTGATCCAAGGCTGGAGGCATTTCCAGAGCAATCGATAGTCCAAACAGTTCTTGACCGTTGATCAGTGCCTCAGAGTCTGTTTTTACATAGTTAGGTTGAGGAGTCCGGTTCCAAAACCTCTCCACCCAGACCAGCGTCCAAAGTGAGTGCTCCATTGGAGCGACGTCACTCTACCTCTTCATTCCTCAGTGAGCTCATCAATGATACCAAAGAAACTGATTTTGTGACGGCGAATAGACTTACCGCCACGGCGGCGACAGCCCCGCAACAAATCATTTTGAAGCCGTTAAAGCCCAAGAAGGTCAAGCATATGAAAGTTCGCCAGGTGACCTTCTCGCGCTCCGTGAGCGAAAGCCGTTACACGCCACCCGCCTCCACAAGTCCGACACCCAGTTTGCACTTCCAAATCCACTCACAAGCCTCACCCTCCCCATTAAGCAGCCCCAGTCATCGGACTGCCGAAATAAGCACGAAAAAACCCTCCGAAGAATCGGGAAATACATCATTCCATTCTCCAGGGATTTCTCCGCTGGTGGAGCAAATCAACCAGCAGTTGTCATTCTCGCCGGATCCTAAGACGGGTGGGTGTGCTCTATCTGTCCCCACGGCGTGCACATTGGGCGTCACCCGATGCCTTCGTCTTTTTTTTTTTTTCGTTCATTTCATGCATTTTCAGACGACTGGGAGGCCAACCCGGATTTGATTGAGTACGCGCCCAGAACGGTCGACGGTCAAACCGCGGACGAATCCATCATTTATGATTGGCACAAACTGGATGACTTTATGGCCATTGAACACCGTCGCCTCCTCCCTGACACGCCTAATGCCGTTCATATTTTGGACGGGCCCGGAAACCGGTAAGGACAACTAAACCAGTTTTCAGACTCGCTACTCTCATTGAGGATACCTACCTACACATAGTGCAAGAAGATTGGATTGTTCAGCCAATTCATTTATTTCCTAGATATTATTTGGGCATCGTGGACATTTTTACACCCTACGGATTTCGCCAAAGACTCGGTGGTTTGGGCAAGACATTATTACTCTGTGGGTCAAACCACTCATCAGCAGGCCCGGATAAATATGCGAAAAGGTTGCTGAATTTTCTCGAGGATCATCTCTGCTGAGCAATGAAGCAACACAAGGAAGGAGAAGACGAGTTGGAAATGATGTTATTAATAATTGACCATAACAGGTTGGGTTTCATTCCCAAAGATTTGGAACCACTTTTCTTTCCGATTTCGTTCCGCATCTTGGCATATCTGTGGGTTCTCGTCAATCACTTCTAATGCAAAGTCATAATGTGCCCGCATCGCTTCACGATCCTGGGCGGAAAAGGAATTTGAAAAACAATTCAATTCATTGGGTCACTTACAATCAAAGGCCACAACTGGTTGATTGATCATTAATACATCAGCTTACCGATTTGGAAGCATGTTGGTAGTATAGTTTCCGAAAGCCCATTTCCTCCCATTTGGGCCGAAACATATCGATCTCATTGAGGGCAATTTTTGACATCAGTTCTACGGGAACAAGAATAAAGTTTGATATCAACCTATGAGTGAGTGAGTCCATCCGTCCACCTTTGGCCCTTACCTGGCAAGGCATCCACAAATAGGAAGTTCTCGGTCACAGCTACGTTATCTCTGATATTTAAGATGGCATGGCCCATCCCGTGGGGGAGATACAGTGAATCTCCCGGCCCTTGCACGAATTCTTTGGCATATTCGCCATAGATCTACGAATAGGAATGATATTTTGTCGACTGGGGGATCAGACAGTGATAACATTTGTGTGGGTGGGTGTGTGCATGTGTGAGTAAGAACGTGAGAGAGTACCGGTGTCTTTTTTAGTTGTGGAAGCACATGGTGATACCAACGAAATGTCTCGTCCTCTCCACCAAGATCTGGGGAGCATTTCGGATCGCAATGAACAGCTTTGGCATCGAATCCTACATAAAATCATAAAGCTCGCTTTGAGGAGGCCTTGGGTTCATATCTTTCAGGATGTCCAATAGATTACCTGCTGGAAACATGACCCACCACTTGTATCCATTGATCAGATAGTTCCAGGCTCCAGTTAAATCGGGATCGTTGTGAGGATGGCTTCCTACATACAACCATAGAAAAGGTCAGGCTCGAGGTTGCGAGGCTCTTGTTTTATATCTCACGTCCAAGATATGACGGATTGATTAAAGCAGCTTCCATTATTCAGGGAATCTTACCTCCTCAAAGAGCTTTAAGTGACATTTACCTGTGCTTTCCATACTGATAATAACCCAATCGAGGTCGTTGTCGAAGTTGGATTTGACAAACAGATCTTTAGGAATGGGATTGGGCTTAGGGAAATGCTCGAACAACGAGCAATTCGACCCCCGTTTCTGGCAGTTTGGATTCTTACGCATCCGATTAAAGCACCTCAACCATCCACCGTCTGAATGGCATTGAAAAATGATCCTCAATCAATAGTCTTGGTTCCACCAGTGTTTCATTAGATATGTAGACTGTCTCACCCAAAGCTTCCATGATCAAATGATCATTGTCTCGACCACTGTTCGGCGTTCTCACGTGCGTGAATCCGGGCAAAGGCTGGAGCCAGAAATCCATCTTGGGAGTGGTGCGGTTATCGTGGAACATCTACAAGAGGGTCAAACCCCCCAAATATGGAGATTCCAAGAAGAAACCGATTCTAGTCCAGGTGCTTTTCGTCATCGACTCACCAGTGTTGTGGCTGTGGGACTCAGATCGAAGTCTTTGAGCCAGTCGTAGTTGCAATCGGGGAAGATCACGGGCGTGCTAGTTCGGATGAATTTCTCGGTAAATTCCTCCTCGCTCATGTGGCACGAAGCTCTCTGCAATTGGTCGTGGATCTCCCAAGGTTGAACCCGTCGGCGGTCCATCTGTGGAAAATCTCGAATCTGGCACTTATGTACATGAGACTAAGAGTACGTAAGGCTAAACATGGAAGGTCAAAAAGGACCTAAGCCGAGGCTCAAGGGGAAGAAGCAAAGAGAGGCGCCAAAACGTGCTGCTATCCCAAATTGATTAAATACTTGTTTGGATGGGTAGGATTTTTGCCAACCTGTGCCTTCATTCAATCTGTAAGATTGTGCTTTAATGTCCTAATTATCTTCGGTCGTCAGAGTAAGAGAATTAAGTTTAGTTGGAAAAAATCCATTAATCACAGATTTGTGCCATTGATTGGCTCAAGTTCAAAATTAGCAAGGTCTTATAGCCTGCCTTCGCCCAAAAACTTGAGGAAAACCAACTGCATAATAATATTTTGCATCATTGTTTTGGAGATGCCTGCCGACATCCAGTAAGTGGTTACTTGACTAACTCGTCCAAAGATCCCGAAAGGAGTGCTCTTTCAAACAGTCCGATTTATGAAGAGGCCTAGTCACTCATACCATTGGGCAGCAATAGTCGATGGAATTGGCAATGTCCATCCCACGCACATGATCCGAGTCACCGAGAAGGTTAAACAATGTGGACCATTCCTTGGTCGGCTCCAAGGTCCTGAGGTCGATTTGATGGTAAACGCGCAACACGCCATGCCCGTTCACGGCCACACCCGCACAACCACGGCTGGCACACTCACGTTCCAACTGAAATGGGAGCGAGTGGGTTGTCCTCTGTCCGTTGGGGCCCAAAGCACAATCAGAAATTGCCTTGGTCTTACCTCTTGATCGAAGCTAAATTTGGTGCGGGTGATCTCGGTGAAATTGTTGCCCTCTCCCATGGGCAATTGATTGACGTACTTGGCGAAATCTCGATTGACCATGTACGTGGTCCAATCTACGTCTTCAAAAAAACCTTTTGACACCATCCTCACAAATCTACGTGCGTGAGAAGAATGCTACGTGTGTTATGCGCTGCTCCAAGACGACTTCAAATCTTACGTATTTATTGATATATCCATTCATACCGGAAGAAGGCAATCTTCCTGCTCGTGTCCAGGTCGGGTGATCCCAAGTACGTGAATCCGGCACATTCGAGGTCTCCTTCACAGATCCGAATGGCTTCACGTGGGTTCATCATCCCGGACAATTCGGGGTACTCAAATTGCCCAGGAAAGATTTTGCCCGAAATAAAGTCCGCGTGGAGAGAACTGATTCGCAAGAGAACAATACAAAACACTCGCTCTAGTTTCATCGTGTAAATGCTTGTCTGTGGCTGTTGATTAGAAGACTGATTTAGATGTGAATGGCATCGACGTCATGCATTCGCATGTGATCTTTGAGTTGCTCTATCGACCAGAGGTTCTATTCGATTTTCAGGATCATTTCAAAACTGTAGTTTCGGGACACATTGCTCTTTTAGGTGATCGTCCAAGTGTAGAGAAGACTCACATTTAGAGCGCATTTGTCGACGAACACACTTAAAAAACAAATGTAAACCACGTGACTTTAGCTTGAACATAAGAGTTGAATTTGAATCAAACGTGTTCAAAGCATTGGACAAAACAGGCATAAGGAGAAACAAAGGATACGATGCAAGCCAAGACGCGATTGTTCGAGAGTGGATCGAATTTCACTCATCAATCCTTTTGTTTTCCACAAGTCAAACATTTTCATCTGATTTGAGGGGTTGAGAAACGACCGAAGCCCACAAGACGCACTTTCACGCCAGGTGCAAGAAGATGAGATATCAACACTTACATGGTTGAGCGGGAAAATCAGCCAGTACGAGTTCATAAATAGGTGTTATCCTTTTGGTTAGAATCCTTAAGTTTTCATCAGACGAGAAAGAATCACGTTTTGGGATTTCATAATGTTCAAAAGGTGATCCCGTTCTCCCACGTTACGTATGAGATTGTTTTTGTAATTTTTCTGTTAGTTTTCAAGATTCAAAAACATTTGATGTCCGGTTTGGCATCAGCTGGTTTCCGCACATTTTGTGCCATATCTTTCGTTACTCCACGGGTCAAAAAAAAGCCACGCATTACAATTCAAAACATCAGAAAAAAGGCAAATCGACCCATCGGACAACTCGGCCCTAAAGTTTTCAGTGACATGCCGTTTGCACTTGCTTATATTATGTAGACGATATCATTGTTATCAACCGTTCAGAATTGCTTGATAAATTTTGCCAGACCAATTGATTAGAGGTTAGTCGACGGATTTCAGAAATACCAGGGTGTGAGATGTGATGCAAAGTTGTGACACAATTTTTAGATAGCATTGCAGATCAACCCTACATTCAAGGACTAGCCCGGTCTGCCAACTCAAATTTTTTGGTAGACCAAATACCATAAAAAGATTGAAAGGTGTTCGTCTATTTAGACGAATTATAACCTTTCATTTTAATGGTACTGGGGATCACATTCCTTGTAGCGGTTAGAAAAGACCGTGAAAAACCAAACCAAAAGGTCACAAACAGTTGGTGGAACTAGAAATCTCAAGCAGTTTCGTCAAAGATCACAAAGGGCCGCTCTTTTCCCACGGATGACCTCTGGAAAATATGGAAGCTGAGAAATATTTTGTTTTCATTTAACAATTCAAAGGCATTTTAACTATGCTTTAAAAACATCGTCGTTTGTATAAGGACCATCAAATTTCATGGCCTATACATTTATGACAGCTCTGGGAAGATTTTCATAGTGAGAAAGCCATAGAAGTTTGGTTTTGAAATATTTTAATTGATCTTGACAATTTTTCAAAACTTTATTTCATTGCCAAGCGCCATATTTTTAAGCAAGAAAAAAATGTTTGCTGACTTCCTTAGCGCTACTTGGAATGGAATTAGATTGGGTGGATCTGGCCACCTCCAGAATGTAGGATTCGTCAAGCTTGTTAACCAAACACTCGTCCAAGTGTGACTTGAAAGATGCTTCCGGATCAACAACGCCTACTTCTTCCCTACGAATATCAGAGGGAAGCAAATTAAACAATGAAGGAACCCGAGAAAGAAGAGAAGTGAACTTCATTGTTTGAACTAGCCTGGATTTTCGAGGACTTGAAGGTGCTCTCAAAGCGCACATTAAGCCTCTACGGTCACTAGAATTAACCCTAAACCTGGGTTGGGACAAAGCTCATGGATGCTTTTGAAGACATACCTATCAGATACCTTTCGTACCGTCTCTGAACACTGTACAGTCCCAACTTTTTTCCCAATACGAAAGCTCTCTCATTCATGTGATCTTCCTAGTGAAACATCTTTGGACCTGCTCGAGCTTTTACAAATCTGTTGATCAAATTGGCGCCCAACCAAGCCAAGCATGTTCAAGATGCGGCTGGACAATCGACTCCAACCACATGTTTGAAAAGCTTAACCAACTTTCAACTGGATATGCTAATCGAACTTCCCATTGTCCTGGAGGACTGCACCTAAATCCCTTATGAATCAGACCTGCTGAATGCCCTTACCTTCATCATTTTATTGGTCATTTTATTGGTCATTGAGCGGAATTTCATTCCATTTAGTTCCATGTTACTAGCAGCAACCCAGGAGTAGATTTGGTCTAGGACCTCTGCCAGACAACCGGAGTTCTGACCATTCCTACCAACTACCAATTTTGTATCATCAGCATAGCAAGAGATACTGACATTAATACTACTAAGCTACTGAAGCGGAGCAATGAAGATGATGAAAAGGAGAGGACCCAAAATGGAGCCCTTAGGAACACCCGACATGACATCATGTATGTCACTGAGGGATACCTCAACCTTAACTAATTGCTTCCTACCACAAATGAAACTTCTTAGCCAATTGAGAACCTTGCCTTGGATCCCAATCTCATGGAGCCTGTTAACTAAAAGGCCATGATCTACCTTGTCAAAGGCCTTGGCAAAGTCGAAATAAACAACATCAACTGATTCATGGCTCTCTAGTCCCTCAATAACCTGCTCTATATGTTCAAGTAGTTGGGTTACCGTGCTAAAATGTGCTCGGAACTCATGTTGGCTAGGAGGAAAGACTTCATGGATATCAAGAAATTCAACAAGTTTGAACTTCATGATCTTCTCTAACATCTTCCCAATATTCAAAGTGAGAGAAATTGGCCTATAGTTACTGGGAGCGACTGATCTCCCCCTTTAAAAATTGAATCAATGTGAGCTACCTTCAGAGAAGAGGGGAACTTGCCCTGGTTCAAGATGCAACGCATCAAGTACGAGAAAACAGGAGCAAGAACCAGTGAGCATCTCATCAGAAACTGAGATGTCACGCCATCAGGTCCAGGAGAACTTGAAAGCCTCAAGTCTTTGATGGCCTACAATGCATCTTGATCTGTGACTGCAAGATCATCTAAACGCTCAACTTGACTGACCTTGTCAATCTCAACAGAGTCATCTTCAGAGCAATGAGCTGTTGCTTCTGAACTCAGTGGGGTTGAAAACACACTAGAGAGCTGATCTCCAAGAATGTTAGCCATAATCTCTTCATTGCTAATGGCTTCCCCATCAACCTCAAAGGGACCAACGGGGTGTTTTATCTTTCTCTTAGAGTTCGCATAAGAGAAAAAAGCCTTCGGTTTCGACCTGACCTCCTGAACCACCTTACTTTCAGTTTGCAACTGGTCATATTCGATGGAGGCGTTTATCTTACCCTGAACTATGTCCAATTTTTTTTGGAGACTACCCACAATTATTGGATTCGAAGTGCTCTTCAGCCTTTTTGCCAGTTGTCTTTTTGCCTGTTGCGATCTAGTCCAGCCTAAGCCTTCTAGGACCTACACTCTAAGCTTTCTTTGACCTCTTGAACATAAGATTGAGATTTTCTGACCTTCATGGCCACATCTGTGCTTCAAAATTGAAGCATTTTTTGAAAATATTGAATAACTTTAGCATCATATTTGGGATCTTATCACTATGCGTTTTTATCAGTTCCAGGCTTTCTTTGTACGCTCAGGGTTGTTATTGAAGGGTTAATGTACATTTGATATTGTCGATTTTGTCAAATCAACTTTTTCACAAGATTCTTACACTCGCATCCTTATTTTTACGGAATTTGTGCAGACTGAAATTCTGGAGATGTTCTTCTAAAGCCTCCAGTGTCTTAACTCTTGAAAGAGTTCTTTTTTTATAAGTTAAGACATTTTTCCCCAATAAACAAAACGATATATTAAAAGTCCATCGAGGTATTTTTCTTGTCAATTACAAGCGATGTAACAACTCTTCAGTGTTCGGATTTTTACGCGTTCAACCTTTATTGGTTATCTTAAACTATAGTAAAAGTAATTGTAACGAGTAACGCCATTTTATTTTTTTGCGAGTAGTGGTTGTGTAACGAATTACTTTTTTTGACCAAAGTAAGTGTAACTGTAATTGGTTCCTTGTATTGAGGAACGACTAATGCCCTGGAAATAACTGGGGGATAGGTCCTCACTAGATCGAGTGGAGCATCTGAGTCCCGCATAGATGTTGGACAGCAGGACACAGATTGAACGCGGAACTCCCCACAGTTGGAGTTTGAGGAATAACAGCGTTCGGTCTACCCTGTCGAATGCTTTGGAGAAATCCACAAAGCATCCGTGCACTCTCCTCTTATTACTGATGTTGGAATGGATAATTTCATAGAGGAGAGTAGCTGCCGTGGTGGTTGAGCGGCTTCTCCGGAAACCGAATTGGAACTTGGGAAGGAGATCCCTATCCTCGGCCAATCCGGAGAAGCGGACAGCTATTAGGGTGACCATCATCTTCAAGAAGGGGTTCTCCAGGGCGATGGTTCGATGGTTGTCTGGAATGTCCCTGGGCCCTTTCTTATGGATGAAGATGATAGCTGACTCCATCCACTCTGGTGGGAAGAATGAAGAATGGAGGGCGAGGCTGAAGAGATCTTGGAGGAGTGGCTGGACTTGGGTCCGAAGACGTGAAAGTTAGAAGGGAGAGACCCCTGATGTTGAGGGGGCTTTGCTCTTTATCTTCTTGAAGACCACGTCTATCACGGCGCATGATCATGTCAGAGTAGAAGAAGTGGGTTTCAAGAGAGAGACGTTTACGTCTCAAAAGAAGAAAAATGTGTAAGTAGTTTACACATTCATGCTACTTCTTCAACTGGTAAAGCTCGTGCCAATCACATTGACGTAAAAGTGACCCCTCAGGGTGCTTCTAAATCAGTCAAATCGCGGTTTTGTGCCAACACAGGTGCGGATGTCGTCATTATGGCTATGAACCAGTTCATAGACTCGCACTAGTCCGCGTCGAAAATCGTTTTTATAATACGAATATTTCGGGTGTCGACAGTCGGCCCATACGTACATCTTTTTGGTACTTTCCAAGCGGGGATTTCATTGAATGATACTAACGTAACTCGTGATATGACGGTTGTGACTTGAATGATGCTTGCCATAGTTTGAAAGCTTGTCAGAGTCTCGGAATTGTTGGCCCCAATTTTTCACACCATGACATTTCTGAAACTAAAGCACAAGAACATGTAGAATTACCTGCCACTTCGACTGCGAGTATCTGGTCATTAAGTGAGCGCAACAACCATTACAACCATCAACTTGGTCATTTTTTCAGTCACATTTCTCTTTTAGCCGAACCTCTTTGAGGTCTCTTGAAGACGAAGAATACCTTTTTGTGGCTACCGGAGCATTCTGCCGCGTGCCAAAAGGTAAGGGTCTACCTTTTGTCGCCCCCTTATCCTGAGCATGTTCAAACTCGGAGCTGAGACCATCCTCCAAACTGAAAGCTCTCGGGTTCGCACTTTTACAGCTGCACGAGGGTGCGTAGCGTTTGATCCAATGTGGCTCCCGCTTCCTGAAAGACACGGAAAGTAGATAGGCTATTGTTGAGTTAGCGGCATTAGCCATTTCCTGGGCCATCAAAAAATGCCGGATGTACTTAACTGGATTGGAGCATTTCACTGTAATAACGGATCGTAAGCCATTGAGGGAGATTTTTAATGACCGAATGACAAATTAGATTAAAAATGCTCGAATCCTCAACAACAAATCTCGTGTCTCTCAATTTAAGTTCTCGGTGGAATGGAGAAGCGGCGAAGATCATTTCATTCCCGATGCTTTGTCCAGAGCTCCTGTTTCAAACCCGTCGGATGAACATGATAATGAAATTTGTACTGACCATTAGAACCGATTGGAGAAGTGCAAATGTTTTACCTTTGTTCAAAGGGGGAAGACAAGCCTAAGACTTCAGACTATCGTCCAATATTCTTGACCAGCGTATGAAGGAAGGTTA
Organism: Tigriopus californicus; assembly: GCF_007210705.1. Taxonomy (NCBI): domain Eukaryota; kingdom Metazoa; phylum Arthropoda; class Copepoda; order Harpacticoida; family Harpacticidae; genus Tigriopus; species Tigriopus californicus. Next base: position 16,058,810 of record NC_081449.1, on the reverse strand, counting down.
TGGACCGCTTGGTGAAGGATCGGCTTTTGGAGCCTTCTCTCCGTGGGTGGTCTTATTGGTAACGATCAACACGGGTTTTTCCCCCGGGAAATCATGCGCGACCAATCTTCTCGAGTTCAATGAGTTTATCTCATTCCATCCCTCACGAACTCTCGCTATGCGAAACTGTTGGCGTATTCTTGTGCTCCCAATAAATTTACAGATTGAATGGTTTGGCAAGGCTCTTAAATATTTCGTGCTTGCTTTGATTCTACCAGTAACGAGACATAGATTTAACTTCAAGGTTAAGTCAAAACAATAAGAGTGAATTGAGTTATTGTATCTACACAAATTATTGTATCTACACAAATCACCACGTGTACTTGATATTGTACGTAAATTGTACTCATTACTAGCTCTTAAATACAACTACGATTTTTGCATGATTATGGCTTTAATTGGAACAGAAACCTCATGGGCCAGCAAAGCACGAATGCCTTTCATATCCACATGTGAGCACAACCACTGCCACGGCTACCACTACTAGCACCATCACTACCCCATCCATCCATCCATCCATCCATCCATCCATTCGTTTACCCGGCGTGAGGGGCGAATGAGAGGAAGCATTCCTTCCAAAGGCTGAGAGACTGGCACAACATTCCTAAGTCGTCAGCTACAAAGTGGTTAACATGTCTATTACAGCAGAAAGGTCTTTCCTAGAATACGAAACGAACTTTTATCTCTTATTGTTAACAAAAAACCCACGCACTGCATTGAATATGAAGTACGATGTACGTACGAGGTGTTAGAAAACCCAGTGTGGCCGGTGGATGGCTGGCCTAGCTCATTTGGTATCGCTTGCAACACATAAGAATGCCAGGTAGACATGCCTTCCCCCACCCCCTTCCTGTCTCTCCGACTGGTTTGTAGCTTGAAGTTGGGGTTTGTGTATTGTGATAGCTACACATGTAAGATACGACCTACCCAAAGTTTAGCGGAATTGTGGGTGACCTAGAGGATCAAGAACGTGGATGGAATCAAGACTGACTCCAACATTTGAGGATGTTAGCTGTTGTTACTGAGGTTAGGTTCCCTCTAGGTTCTACACTTCTTACACACTCTCTACACAATTCACTAAATGCCCTAAATTCAGTCAGACCAAGCTACAAGTCTGGTCCTCTCGTAGGAAGTAGTTGGATAAGTATATACTTTGCAGCTTTTTATTCTTGGACGTCAGGATCCCCATCCTGGAATCACATAGAATCAATCAATCTTCTAGCATTGGCTAATTTACGACAGGACAATGTAAAAACAATAATGTGATCTCTTGATTTGACTAGATACAGCACACAAGTTGAATGAATCATAACATTGATGTCTATCCTGTGTGGAGGTTACCTGGCCACTAAGGCCAACAGTTCTTTGAGGGACACGTCCAAATGAGCGACGCATTTGCGCAGAACGTTGGACTCGGCATTCTTGATGGCATTCACCCGCAGGTTCTTTGCTTCCAGCTCCAATTCGTTTAAAAGAGATCGGAAACGGAACCGCGCTGTGGCCGGAATGTTGTCCACAAACCTCTCATTTAGTCCGTGGAAAGAGAGCAGATCATTGGAGAGCTCTGTAATGTTCGTGCAGGACGGCAACCCGATCTTGCTGGCTTGGAGTTTTTTGCGCAAGACGTCACCCTCTTTCAAAACCGTGTCTGGCGCAACAACGGGCAATGGAGGTTGCTCGTCAACCGCGGAAAGTTTGTCATCCTTTAAGACCGAGGGGGCAGCGTAAATAGGATCCTTCACTTTGAGCGTGGGTTTGACGGGCACCATGGGTCTTTCCTTGGTCTTGGTACTCGGAATGGGAGGCCAAACGCGTTTTTCTGCTTTGGCTCCGTTGACGGGCTCCCAGATTTTCTTCAAGGACACAATGGATCCGTTCCCATGAAGTAGGTCCTCGCAGGATGACTTCCGCTCCAGACTGCCCAAGGTGAAGATCTCCGAGGACCCGCGGCCAGAATCACTGCCGATGCTAGTTTTCTTCAATCGGGATCGGAAATCGAATTGGTCGACGGGGGATTTACAACGGTAAGGTGGGCACTCTTTAGGAACATCTTCCTTGACGACGAATGGTCGAGCTTTGGCACGGAAGGACTCGAAGAGCTCATTCACCAATTGATTGGGGTGTTGGGGCGAATGACGACTCTCGTTGCCCGAGAAATAGCTGGAATTAGCACTGTTCGGATCATGAGCTTCTTCCCCGGGTGAGTGCAACTTGCTGGATGAAGCCGAGGATGAGGATCGGGCACTGTCACAGGACTCGGTGAGCGAGGACTGCTTTAAATGCGACGGAGTCACTTTGGACACAGGTGTTGAACAATGGCCAAAGCTCGGCAAAGAGGCTGGAGCTTTCAGTGAAACCTCTGAAGACTCGAAACTTTGCAAGAACGCCCCGATCCGAGACTTGACGGGGAGTTGATCAAATCCGGCCAACAGTGATCTGGCGTCTTCATCATCATCATCGTCATCATCATCATCATCTCCGCCCTCTTTTTCGTTATCGTTGTTGCTGTTGGCTTCCTCCTCGTGTTCTTCGTCTTGTTCCTCCTCCTCCTCCTCCTCCCCCTCCTCCACGCTTTCCTCGATTAAGGACTCTTGACTCTTTGGCTTATAAGAGGAACTGAAAATTCAAATGAAACAACAACGTGTAAGTATTGAGCATGAAATGGACTATCTATAAACAGAAAGAGGTCGGTCACGCACCTTCTCCGTGGAGGTGCAGGAGGTCGGTTGGGGATAGAAGATGCCTTCTCCTTGTCATGGCTCTTCACGGTTCTCAAATGGTCCTTAACAATTTGATCCTCTCGCTCCACGTTCTTGCTGTCGAACTCCTGATAGAGAACCTCCATTTCCTCATGAACTTGGGCAAAAGTTGGACGCTCGGTGGGATTCCACAGCCAGCAGGCCGACATGATATCATAAAAGTGGAGGGGACATTTGGGTGGGCGGTCCATGCGGTAGCCGGTTTCCAAAAGGGTGAACACATCGGCCAAATCCACCCCTGGATAGGGGGACATGCCGTAGGTGGCGATTTCCCACAGAAGAATGCCATAGGCCCACACATCGGACTTGGTGGTGAACTTGTTGAAGGCCAATCCTTCGGGTGCCGTCCACTTGATGGGAAACTTGGCACCAGGATGAGCGGTGTAGGTGTCATCACGGATGAGCCGAGCCAATCCGAAATCCGCCACTTTCACGATGTTGTTCTCGCCTACGAGACAATTCCGAGCGGCCAAATCCCTACAAAGTCAAGGGACAAAATGCTGAAGAAGACGATGATGATGATAATGATGATGACGATGGTGATCATTAATTATAAAATCTGTCCTTGGCCATATACAAAAAGGGAGGGACGTGATGATGATCGTCATTAGGGAATGAGGGGGGGACTCCCACGGATTGGAAATTTCGAATTTGCCTACACCAATGCACTCCCCCAAGCCCCAAGCGATCACCATTAGTCCATGTTATCTCGGCAGAATCTCGGCAGAATCTCAGGAGAATCTTGCTGCGCTGGGGAAGTTTGCCAACTCATGGTCCTGCATGATTGGGAGGGCCTGAGTTTGCCTTTTGCCTTTGTTGTTTTTATCAAACAACTGATTATGGAGCAAAGCGCTGACACGCACTACATTTATATGCCAGTGCATCAAACACCCACGGTGGGGGTTGATATTTTAGATGAATAAAGTGTAAGCTCAAATGACCAGACCCCTTGTGATGAAAGTGAGGACACGCGTTTTTAAAGGAATGGCTTGTTTCAGCTTACACCTACATATTAGTAAATTCATCCACTTATCATAAAAGAACCCCAAAATGTTTGTAAACGTCATTCATCAATATCATAACCACTTTCTTTTACGCATTGACATGATCATTATCAAGATCTATTTAGCAGATGCTTAGATAATACAATGTTTAAATATCTACTTGTTGCTCAATCAAGTGGCTAGATTGCCATTTTATTTTGTTTAATACAAATGTATTTGTATCTGTATTATCTGTAGAGCTAAAGATAGGGAGGGGTCACTAATGAAAATTAGGATTTCGAAACAATTTACTTGGAGCAACTTAAACTAGACCCGTTACAATTCAAAATGGAACCCAATCGGCTCTGGCCAAGGCTTGAAATGTGATGATATCATTTATGTACAAATTTCATTCATGTCGTTGAAGCCTCAATTTAAAGCGGACTACTCATCAAATTCTTAAAATTTTGAAGTTACAAAGAATTCAATCGAACCATGGGCTCTTGTGAGCCTTAACTGGACTAATAAATGCTACTTTGAGCTGCATACAATGAAAAAGCATCCATATCCACAAAAACTTGTCCTTAAACTTTTGCGCCAAAGATAACTATCTTTTCTAGTCGTTTTGGCATTTGGGCAAACACATGACCAAACATATTGATAACCACCGTGGTTACCATTATCGTGAGTACGAAGTTACCTATGAATGAAGTTCTTGTCCTCGAGATAGCTCATGGCTGCCGCTATTTGCGACGCCATGAACATCATGACCGAGATATCCAGTTGGTCTTGATTGGTGTTTCTGAGGTAATCCAACAAGTTGCCTTTGGACATGAACTCCGTGACGATATAGAACGGGGGCTCACGGGTGCAGACCCCGAGCAGTTGGACCAGATTGGGGTGTTTCATCTCCTTCATGATGGCCGCCTCCTCCAAGAAATCGGACAACTTCATCATGTCCTCCTGAAAAGAGAGCAGAATGAAGCTTTGGTTTGACCACTCTCGATCGAGAGAGAGGGAGAGGGAGAGGGAGAGAGAGAGAGAGAGAGAGAGAGAGAGAGAGAGAGAGAGAGAGAGAGAGAGATGTTCACCTAACCAAGGTTGAAATCCCTGGGTGCGTTGTCTCTACATGTCTCTAAAGGTCTCTACGAACATGAAGTACGGTTAGGGCTGGAAGAAATGGCCAACCGCTCGTGTTCAAGATGATCTACGAAGCATTGGTTTCGTCCTCTTAGCACATGTATGTACAGGGTGTCGCAAAATTTTTCAGCTATTAAGGTCTAATTTGTCACGTATCTTAGGAAAACATATGCTAATCACATTTATCTTCCAAACTGTGTCGAGAGGACAAACAGTATCAAATTTGGCTTTAGGACTTCCTTTGGGTATCATTTTGCCACCTTGGGAGCGGGTACAAACTTTTTGGACACCCTGCAATCTACGGAGCTTTACGTACTTGTCCGCGAGAACGGCGATGGACGGGCGTGATGCATTTAAATAGCCATTTTTCAAAGTTTGGTGTTCGTGAATAACATATGCAAATGATGCTCATTCTCGAGTGGAAGTCGACGAGCCTTCTGTCGTCGATGATGGGGCTTCTCAACTAACTCGGTCAACACCATGGAGCACTCGATCATTGATTTTTAAGCATCAAGGCGGCAATGGCTAGGAAGGACAGAGTGTCACTTTCTTCGCATTCCCTGAGGTCCGGCCTTCTTCTGAAGATTACCTATTTTTAAGGACTGTCAAGGGCATGAGGGCTCAAACCGCAAAGCCATTGAGTGAGTTCAACGACCCAAATGTCTTGACGAAGTTGGGAATAATTGGTGAAAACAAACAAGGCCTTACTTCTTGCCCTACTGTCGAGGGGCTTGATATGAACAATAAACGGACAACAGATTTGGGTGGTTGTCAAGCTTGACGAATGACTCTTTCAAGCCCTGGCTGGCTCGGATTTCTAGGCCGGGTCTCTGACTCAACATATTGACGTGCGGGCTCTTATGTGTTGTACGTACATTGCGGAGTTCTGGAGGGCAGAAACCCGAAAATGGTCTCCCCTTGAGAAACGCTCGCAGGTTTTCTTGGGGTGGTGATTCTACTACATGATGCCAGTTCTTCTCGTCACGATCTGGGTGCCTTGATCATGAATTTATCCGCCTTTTCCCGACAGGGTGATCGGAGTTTCATTTTTCTACAATTCTTCCAAATATCGACTACCCTACTACTGTACAGAGCATGAGATACTGTAGATATGGACGTTCCTTGACTGCTTAGTGGAGGAACATATACGTACTTATTTACTACCTGGGTATATGTATTATACGTTCAGCTCAGTGGGGAAATGTCGAACGTCGTGATTCTGACCAGCCCATCCATCAAATGTCGTTAAGAGCGAGTGTGTTTTTGTTTCACCGTTTTTCCCGCTCAACCGAAAAGAAAATGCTAACAAAGGCAAAAGAAATCGCATTGAATTTTTTTCATCGCTCAGATTTATGTGCATTTTCCAGCCTTTTGACTGAAGAGGTGGAATGGGTGCCTAAAGAGGTCACATCATTAAACGTGATTGTGATCGTCACCGTCGTGACCGGACATGATCAATGGACATTCACTGGGACGTGTTAATTGGGATCGTTTCGGTGACAAACGGTCTTTTATCTTTTCCCTGGACAGCCTTTAGGCGAAAAGCCTGGACCAGGAGGCTCAAGATGTCAATTCAGCTATGGGAATGCTTTTGCGCTGAGACTTTTCTGAAGACAAACACCTTCAATACAACCTTTTTTGACACCACATATTATGCATCATCAGTTCATCACTAACCATCCTGGAAGTTTTAGCTTATTATCAAGGGCCCATTCCGTCTACCACTACCATAAAGAGATGCACGTAGAAGCCATCGTGATGGTTCTAAAATGTGTTCTGAGAGAAGCAGACTGTCATCTATCCATCCATCCATTCGGTCATGGGTCGTTCCTCCTCTGGGGTTAGGGATAGCTGACTTATGACTGACTTATGACTAACTTACGGGGGCTGGTGGATTGGGGATGCTTATCTGAACATTCCTTATGAGTGGATGGTAACCCCGTATTTCCATCCCTATTAGGGTACGAGAACTCGCGTCAATGCAAAATTATTTTCATCGCTTGACTCTGGCTTCCGATCAATTTATGATTGGAAGGCGCATATCGACAGACCGGGGAAGCCAGTTCCAAGCTCGCTCGCTCGCTCTCATCTACAAGTACATAGCTATGAAGTGCCTATATTTTACGGGGCGGACGTGAGTATTGCAGAAATCAGTGGGGTGCTCGGCTGGGCTTGTCCATAGTAACGCATAAATGAAAGGTCGTCTGGAAACAGACCACAGACTTGAGGTTGTCCACTGAGCACGTAAAGGGCGGATCCATGGGCACACCTCTGGCACAAGACGAATCTTGAGGGGATAAGAAAAAAAGTAGAGCAGTCTGCGCCAGGATTCGAAGGAACTGACGAGGAAGGGGACCTTTTGGAGTCAGTGACTTTCAAGACTCTCGTTTATTCTTACATGAAAAGTAATATGAGATCAAAAAGGGACCCAGAGTTTTGGTTCAATCCCTGACGAAAGGTTTCTACATTTTGAAAAAAACAGTCTTTCAAGTTTTGACGCTAGGCATTCTTGGCCTGTGACAGCATGCTCGAGTTACTGGTGTATATGCACCTCTTGTTTACCAGATGGTAGATTTGGGACCCAAAAGATGCCTACCATCATCACCATCATCATCATCAGCCACCTGATCTCCAAATCGATTGCGATTCAATTGGAACGAATTGCCACTTTGTGTTGTACATCTTAAGAGAAGATCCCTACCCTCTCTGATAGCTTACACCTAACATCGCAGTCACATTTGGTGTGAGCATTCTCGAATGCTCGAGCCATGTTGGTCTTTAGACTGTTGTGGTGGTTGTGGTGGTGGTGGGAGGCTTAAAAAAACCTCAAACCAACATTTGGAGTTGACTGAATCTAGTCGGGCATATCGCCCTGATCGGTGGTAGGTTAGTCTTTGGGTTTGTGTATTGGATGTTGCATGTGAGTGGTGTGATGATGGCTCAATTGGATGATGGAGAGCCAGTCTGACGTGCACTTTTGCAACAACGGGGGCGCGTCTCTTCATGGGCTTCAAGACATGAGCAAGACGTGAGAGCTTTAATGATGCCTCTTGGGAACCAACGACTTGCCATTTCTTTTTGATCATTTGTGGACTTCATTAGGATTACAGTTTCCAGCACTTCGAGATGGGAAATTCATCATTCTTACTTAACCTTATTTGCCTAGTACATCTGACCCCTCAACGCATGAGATCTGGTAAGCCCTTGAACATAAGGTAGATCTAGGATTTTGGTCAAGATCCTGTCCAGATCTGGCTTAAAACCTGCCACATGACCGGCTCTATCAAGAACAGCAACAGCGTTGTTGATCTGTTTATCAGTTGGCATCGTGCGATACTCTCTTTGGACTTAAAGTTCCAATATATCTACTCACTAGACCTCGAAAAAAGGTTAGCGTTTTACTCAGAACAATATTTTTAAAAACGAAAAAAAATGAAAACAAGGTGAGAAAACACGGAAAAAGTAGTCAAAACTTACAAAAAAAGTTGTGAAATGTGAAAAAAGGTGTAAATATGCAAGAAGGATTGTTACAGTGGGGAAAAGGTCGTGTTTAGCCTCTTTGCTGCATTGTCTCAATTTTGTCTCAATTTTTTTCCCTGTAACTTTTTTTCGAGGTATATTCCTTAATGGACGGAACCTTTTGAACATTTTACCTTCATTATTCCGACTGTGTTCTTTTCATTTGGAGTAATGCTGAACAAACATAAAAACAAAAATATAAAAAATATAAAAAGGAAAGGACCACATTGGAAGGGAGACGGGATCAATCCTCTCCCCATTTCCATTTTCCAAAAGTCATTATCTCGACTTACTAGAACATATCCTACTCCTCCTTCTCCAGATGACAAGCTACTTCAAAGTGGTTTCAAGATTCAAAATTCACCCTTTGGAGACTCACCCCCTACCAAGCATTAGAGTGAATGGAGTAAATCGATGATGAATTGGTTCACCACGCTCCTGCACTAGAGAGGCTAAATAAGCGCATTTGAACCAATTGATCAATTAAAGCAAAATGTCAAGAAGGGAAATGCTACGTGTGCCCTCTTACCTCATCAAGTAAAGCGTAGGTATTTCCTAACTGAGATTTCCAACGAATCTTAAACGTATCGTACGTGCAGAACCACGAGTTAGTTAATCTATTTTACTCTTGCCCTTGACAAGCGTTGTTGAAAAGCAACTTTCTCAAGCAGTTGCAAGAAGCATGGGTTTTTGGAAGAACTTAGATTTGCCTTTGCCAACCACAACCAAGCCCTTTGTCAATCCTCGAGATATCAGCCCAATGATGCTTTTTGTGAGGCCAGAGGTCCGATAAAGCGCTTTGTCTGCCCTGATCATGGCCTATCAATGTGTTTGGATTCGTTTGCTGATCCTGTGTTTGGGCTTGGTCGTTGTTAAAGTCACTGTTGTTGTTGTTGTTGTTGTTGTTGTTGTTTTCGTTGGGTATGAATCAAAGAGGCCTACCAGTACCTACGTATTTGCCAATTGCTTGACTGACTGACTGTTTGACTGACTGACTCGCTGAGAAAAGAGAATTTTCTAAGGATGACCTCTTGACACACGCATTTGGCAATTTGTAATAAAAAGAAACAGCAGCAGCAGCAGGCCTGTTTCTCCGCCGACATCGTTTCTCTTTGAACTCCACATAGCACATAAGGTACATACAGTAAGGTACGCCTTTGAGGGAAATAACAGCTACACGCATCTTGGGGCTGCTCGGTCGAATCATGAACATTGGATTTATCCCAAGATATCCACTTCAAAAGACAAGACGAGACAGGGAAAAGCAATATTCGTGGTGCTTAAATGAAACATTAGCGTGGTGCATAAAACCTGAAAATCCAACGATTCTTTGCCCAATTCTCCGTGCTTGAAATACGTGTATTGTGTCGGGAATGGCCGTCTCGAAAAGGTGCTTTATCGGATTCGTCTTGAGTCCAAAATATGAGGATTGCCAAAAAAACATCCCCACCAACCAGCCAACCACCCAACCAACGTGTTGGACCGAGATGGAAGAATGGCTCCTCGGTGGAACCAATTCAAATGATGATGAATGTTGCCTTTTAAAAAAGTTTCTCCCCCTATGTCAGAACTTCAGCTATGAAACTATGCACCTCAAGGATTTAGATTTTTACCGCACATTCACCATCGGGTGAGCAGGGTGGTGGAGGTTATCGTATAAAAGGTAAAAGCGTCTTTGTTTCGTTCGTCCCACTACAAAGAATAACTGTGACAACGGTTACGGACGCACAATTGAACGAAAATGAAGAGGCCGCTTGCACTCTTAGTCACGAACACATAATACGAGAGAGATGTGCGGGTTTTGTTCTAGTGTGATAGATTGCAAATTGTTGTTGGGTGTTTGTTTTTTGTCCGGATTCTTGCTCATTAGCTTGTCACTTGGGCCGGCCGATCATCCGTGTTCCAGACCAAACAATCAGCGGGGGGAAGGAAGGCCCTCAAGGCAAAGGGCTCGCCAACCACGGGGCCCGTTTTTCCCTTTTCTCTCCTCTTGCTTCTTTCGAAGTATCATCATCATCATCATCGCCTTTTTGTGCTCATCTCATGACTCTGCGAAACAATTGAGTGTTCAACAATTTGCAAGCCAGTGCCATCCATGTCTCGATTTTGCCTCAATGGGTCTGTCGCCCAACTGGGAATCGGTGCCAAAGGATTGTGGGAGAGAAAAAAAAGAGTGCACTGCCTTGGTCAGAATTGAGTCGCGAGAGAGGAGGGCGAAAAGACGAAAAGACGAAAAGACGAAAAGACGAAAAATTGTCTTCATTCGCACATGACGAGCCGAAATTTGACAATTGGTGGTAAGCCCACCACCAAACCAAGTTCATTGCCCGTCTCCTATACCGGTACCTACCGTACATGTGTACTAGCAAGGAGAGTAGATTGGATCAAGATGTACGTGGACTGGCCAACTTTTTTTCCAACGTACATATTTACTGAAAAGGCTGGCATAACAAAGAGAAATACTCTCTCAAAGATTCCTTTTCATATGCCATCCCAAACATGTGCACGTAAGTAAAACCGCTTCTCATCCATCGCCCAGTTGACGGGATACAATATGCTCTTTTCTTGAGGTTGGTCGAATAACTCCCTACAAAGATATGGGAGTCCAACAGCTGCCACTTTGTATAGGTAGGTATAGACCCATTTTCGAGGGTCTGCCGAGCGGTGTGGTCACTAACGATCGAATTGACATCGCTACAACGTTAGGAAAAAGTATGAATCAAAGCTCATACTGAATAGAAACCCGATTTGAGCGCCGTGTGAGGCAGATAAGCATCAAGTCTTGGACAGTTTTTCCAGCTTCATCCACGGATTCAAATCGCAATGGGAACGAGCGTTGAGCCCTGAAGAGCCCCACCTTGACACTCGAGATGATTTTGTGCTAGAACCGAGCAAATCTTTTGAGTATGGTAATTGTATTTTCGGAAGTAAATGCGACAGGTTCCGCATTGTTCTCCATGCCTCATGCTCACTTGAGTCACAAAAGAGCGAGAAATGGAACGATCTCTCTCTTTCTCTCTCCTTTGTGTGATTTTCATAATTATGCCCTCCTGCTCTTGCTTGAGGATGGATAGATAGTAGATAGGCATCTGGAGAAGTTGTTCACGGTGCCTTCTTCCTCACCTTTAAAATCTGAATGATGAGACGAGCGAAGGTGTTTCTCTAATTTTCTCTTTTCCCTTCCGAAGGTGGCAGAAGAACGAAATAGCCACTTTAACAAGAAAACATGTTCGGTCCTCTGCAAATGTTGCATACATAGACATACTGTATATTCATCCAGGGGCTGAATGTACGCCACTGGCGGGTTCACTCGCCCACTACGCACTGCTCTCAGGTCTGTAGCTTAAGGCTTGCTCAGACGCATGTTGTTATTGTTGTTGTTGTTGTATGTTCATAGTCAGGAAGACATACTATACAATAGGTAGAGATAGAGAGAAAGATAGGGTTAAAGGTATTGATTGGAAGTGAGAAGGAAGGGTGGCTGCGTGGGTCCAAGCAAGGATAGTGCCAACCATGAGGTTCGTAAGAACGGAAGAAAATGACCCGCAATTACAATGATGGTTATCATCAATTATGATTAAGATTTTTTTGTTCTTCCCCTCAATAACGGCCCAGAGTGGTGGCTAGCACATGCGTTGCGAAACACGTGTTTTTTGCACGTACCCTATGAACGTGGCAATCTTGTGCAAATTCACACCAACCGCAGAGCACACAGAGTGTTTCATTTTCGGACGTGCCATGATCGAGTGCAGGCAAAAGCGACAATTGTCATGGTTGGTGAAAGATCCACAGCCATCTTAGATCACATCACCTTCGTACGTACAGTACGTATATGGTACATCATATCTCCTGACCACACAACCACACAAAGCCACAAGTGGACGGTAATTCATTCTTTCATTCTTTCCCTCTTTCTCTCTGCTTTTCTTCGTCGTCAAAGGAACAATGAAGAAGACCAGCCAACTTTCCACCTCTGTTCAAGAAACAAATGTTGTTCCGGTAGTTCTCACATTTGGCCAAGGAGAGAATCAACCACTTGCTTGGCTATTCAAAGCCAGAAGGAGTTGGAAAATTGATTATTTTCTGCTTGAATTTCATGTACTACTGTACATACATACTGTACAATATCGAATATGTAAATTTGGCAAAAATGTTGACAGCCCGATTCTGTAAAGGAGAGGGCGAATGATACCTTGTCCTTTGTTCTTTTTTTTGCTGTGCATCACCATCTACTTAAAGGAGCGACGGCAGCGATGGCATAGAAACATGCTCTTCTTGTAACTTTCTGACAAGCTTGACAGACATAACAAAAATAATATTTTATACTAATCGTCTTCGTTGGTGAGACATTCCTATGTCTTAGCGTTTCAATTTAGATAGACTTAGGTGGACCATTGTACAATACTCATGTTGAGAGATCTAAGACTTATTCCTCGAACCACAGAGATTCAATGTGCTCATTACCCTTCATTCGAAAGAAACAAGCCCCATCTTCACTTCGACTAGTGGATACTTATTTTGGAAGGTTGAATAAAGTCTTACCTTCAACGTTTTCACAGCAATGGTCACATTGTACCGCTTCCACACGGCCTCGTAAACATCCCCGTACTGACCGCCGCCCAATTTATGCTTCATCACAATGTCGGTGCGGTCCATTTCCCACTCGTCCGTTTCGAAGGCGAACAAGGATTTCTTGTCCCGTTTCGGGGCCGGGTACAGCAATTGCGTAATGAGTCCATCCGCATGACGGTTGTGATGCCGAACCAGTTGATCCAGGTCCGAGAATCGAGCCTCGGCCGACACGAACAGGTCTCGGTCTTCGTCCACTTGTATTCGATAATGGTACACCCGACCCTCGTATCGCAGGCTAATGGACCGTTGGCCGGGCGAAGACTCGCTTTCGCGGACCAAGAACGACCCATTGATTCCCGAGGACAGCAGATATTCGGCGGCGTTTCTCGCCACCGCCCCGTGGAACCACGGGTATTGCGCCAAACACGCCTGCGGCGCGATATAATTGGAGGGCACCCAGCCGACTTTCTCGTCCTGATTGCGGGCCTCGCACCACTCCCGAGATTTGCTAAAGCCCAAGATGTGCACGGATTCGCCTTTATGTAAAGGGATCTGGTTGCTCCCATAGGGCTTGAAGTGATAGAGTGCCATGAACATGGTGCAATCCTCGAGGTCCTGGTCGTCGTCCATTTGAGCATGGGCTCTCGAGATCGATGACTTGAGGTTCTCGTCCGAGCTGAAATGCTCATGGAGTCGAGTGTCGGACGCGCTGAACGTTGAGGCGTGCGGAAAGTCGCTCAAATCCTCTTTGGAACCACACTCTGAAAGTAAGGCCATACATCAATGCGACTATTCAAGGTATTTTTAAGCATGTCGCCCAGATCAGCCACAACAACGTAAACGACCGATGCTTTCCAGGCCAAAGCCAGTCGTAAGTAATAAGTCACGACTAGCGCGTGGCCAAGCCAAAAAGAGCCAAGCTTCCTAATTAGGGCCAAGAAATGGGCTCTTATCTTCCAAGCGTTCACTTTCCACCTCTGTGCAGAGAGTGGTTGTCTAATTTACTGAGTGTCTCATGGTAAACAAGAAAAAACAGAACATGTTTCTGCTTCAAGTAACATTGTAAGAACACTGTTGCGGGAGCTTTCAAACCAAAGTTAGAGTAAGAAACTAATCCTCACTCGGAGAAGACCATTCAATACCAAACTACACACATTCTACGTTGGCAAATCTTCCCTTATCATTGTGCTCGTCTGAAGGCCTCAATACTTATTATTGGCAACATCCTTAACTTTTTTTGCACTCTTGACAAACCCAACTTCGATTGCGTGTTTACTAAAAAGCGGTGGTCAAATACATTGGAGGACACAAATTTGGGCCTACCATGTTACAGTATACAATAGAGACCAAGTAGTCTACAACGGTTTGAAGGTCGATACAAATATTCAAGAGGGCAACTTGACCACGATACCCTGAATCATCCAAGCCTCCTCATAACCACCATCATTCAGGGCAACCAAATTGCACCGATTAGCGAGGTGCTTCAGCGTCAATGATTAATCTAAGGTACGCGTACTCATAGCATCAGCTACCGTATCAGTTCAATCCAAGCGTTCAACGAAAGCGCCGGTGGTAAGTTTGCCAAATCCATAAAGACTACCCAAAAATAATGATGAGCCTAATGATGATGATCATGGCAATGAAGTCCACGGGGTGGTTGGCTAGTGGTCTGTCTGATGCTGAGAATCTATGACCCCCCCAATTGGCCACTCGCTGACTGCTTGGTTGTTGGGCTCGGTCTTGGCGAGAGAGTACTTACTGCTCAAAAAACAAAGGCCAAAAGTGGTGTCAAAGCAGATAGACTTGCCACAAGGAACAGAAAGTGCGCTATGTGAAATTGTCCCCCAAAGCCAAAAAAGAAGCATCTCTTCCTAGGGATCAGATGAGCCATGATATCTGTCGTTGAGGCTCGAATTCTGATCAGTGTAGAACACTTGCAGTGAAATGTATTGAGTCCATACAGTATACATACTCGTACGTATCTTCATACATACGAGTATGTGTACCCCCCTTGGTCTGATATCAAACTTGGCTTCCACCAAATTGGGTGCCTAATCCTCACCTTTCTCGCTTAAATAAGCCTTCTGTGCAATTTGAAGCCGAGGCTGGCAAACCCTCTTGGGGTAGAGTTGTCTTTTAAACACTGGAATTATTTATTGCGCGAAAATTTTCTCGCCAGGAGGCCAGAACCTCAGGATAAATAGCTGCTGGCTCGAAGTGTTTTTTTCAAGTACGGTAAGTACAGAAATAATCGCACTAACAGACATGATCGTCGGATCTTCCTCTGCCTCTTGAGTCGAACAAAGCCATGTATTTGAGATCATTATTGGATTAGTTTTTGTGCCAATAGATCACCTGTCATCAGGGTTTAGGGTTTAGGCCGTCATAACTCGACGTGATCCCCTCTGATCTTACTATCCATGTACGTAGGTGCTTCTAGAGAGGTACGAGTTCGTAGCTGTCACAACTCCCTTGATCATTGTTATTATTAATATCAACATGATTCAAGGGATCAATTTCTTGAATGGAGGGAGAATGATAAATCGACGCTTGGATTCAAAGGGAAAGTTACCACGACATATCTTCACAGCCTCACAAGGACGAGCAAAAAAATTGAAATTACATTTGTGATATCCAATTATAGTTGGGAGATCGCCAGACAACAGGCGGCTTGATTAATTACTTATCAAAAGTCGTTTAATGAATCGTCTTGATGGATCAAGATTGAGCAGCAATTTTCGATGGCAAACCTCCCAACATGATCTGGATCTTTTACCTTAATTAAGCAACCGCATTGATCAAGTCGAGCGAATGAGGACCAACGGGGGGGCCCAAATCCCGGTGAACTACAGCAGTTTACCTTGAAACAGAGCGCGGTTTATCATGGGACCCTCCTCCTCCTCCTCCTCCTCCCACCAGGACCGGTCCAGGCCTACAATTGCCCAATTGTCAGCGACTGGCTAATTGGTTGTGGCAAGGAAACATAAGAGGGCTCCTTCCATCCGACAGGGTTCATGTTACGATAAGGTTTATCGCGGACCACGAGAGGCCTCTGGGTCACCATACCGGCGGCCTGTCAAAGTGCTCAAGACATTATCAAGACGACAACGACAATTGGTCGGTCCAACAATGATTGAGAGTCGACTCTTTCTCATGGTCTCTTCATTCAGCACGACAGCTCAAGCTCTTTGTTTATTAATAGACGCTTTTATTGCCTTGAGATTAATCCAGTGGGAAAAGTAGACGGGAATATCGGTGGACGATCGTGAGAAGGGATTGATTGAAGGGGACAAAAACGAGGTGATCAAATGGAAAATCGTGAATCTGGCGGAGGTCAAAGTCCGTGCGTCTCAATTGAACAGTCTAACTAGAAATTGGCATCGAGCCAATCCAAACCCAATGAGATCGCCAATCTTGGCTGAAGGAAGACGAGCCAGATCATCAAACTCCCTTCAGGTTCGGGAAGAAACGTGCTCAATCCTTGTATTAGCGCCTATCTATCTATGTGTGTACGACTATGTGTGGATACAGTACGTAGGAACATGAAATGTACATACACCAACGGTGGGAATTGCCGACCGATGGATGGCCCTGGGCCAATTGGCCTGAGTTTCAGGTGAGTTTCAGGTCATTTTCTGGAAATGAATCCCATTTCGTGAAAAAGAGGCAGCAGATGAGATTATGCCCAAGGAAATGGATCCCCAATGATTGACACCGCATTATCGGCCTCATCATCATCATCATTGATGGTATCTTTCAAGGGGAATGCCAAATAGCTCGCTACAGGGTGTCTGACCAAGACCTGGATTACTTTGGCTTGAGCCAAAAACATTGACTGTCTTGAGATCCCAAAGTAAGGGTTTCTTTTTTTTCCAATTCATGGTTTTATTTGATCTCCCTTTTCTTGAGCACTCAATTGTTGGACGAGCGTCTTGAACTGGCACGAATCAATAACGACTTTCCTGGAAGCATGGTTCACTTTTGAGTCACTCCTCATCGTTTTTAAGCGCTCCTCATTTATTTGTGGAATTCCATTTTCTCTTTCAATTTGCAATTTCTCGGGTGCTTTTCTCAAGGATGGATGGATGGATGGATGGATGGATGGATGAACTTGGTTGGTTGGTTGGTTGGTTGGTTGGTTGGTTGGCATTCTGCCTTGGAGCGATGATGGCTTTGGGAGACTGTATAGTAGATGGAGTCAAACTCATGTTTGCTTCTTCCTTTCGTTGGGCATGGAATTGATTTTTCCACAATTCGACCTGATGGAACCGGGTGAGTCTTAAAATGCGATGAATTCGAATTGTCGAATTGTCCAATTTCCGTTTGTCGAATACCATAATCCCTTCTTCTTGCATATTTCTTTCAAACTGAATTCGCGAACCTTTCCGGGACTTTAGGGTCGGTGGTAGTGAGGTGAGCATTGCCTCGTCTTGCCAGTTCTATTCGTAAATCATTTTCTGTGTGGATCTGTTCACTGTTTACCTCCTCTCAGCCAATTTCCTCTTGGGCCAAATTTCCCGACTGACGGTTGAATTCTCCAATGCTGAGAAGCACGAACGGACGGAGCTTCGAGACAACGGTTTCCCGCACAATCGATTTCAAGTTGATTTTCTCGTTGGAAAAAGTCGTGTTTCGGGATTTAAGATATGATGAAATGTGTGGCATTGAGTTCACTCATTTTTCACTCTGACAGACATTTGCTTCTTCACGTTTTTCACCTTGACGAAAGTTTGCGAAGAAACGTCATGACTGAGGGACAGACGTGCACAAGTACGCGTAAGCTTCTCTCTAACGAGAGAGGGAAAGAGAGAGAGGAACGACCTTCTTCATTTGACAATCGTCTTGAACACGGCATTGGCTCATCGGGCCATGATCATCGATTCTTAATCAATTGACAAAGCTCGCAATTCAAGGCAATAATACGTAACCGGCGATCTCTTCGGCGTTTCCAATGTCAAGTCCGGATTGATTGGATATCGACTGGCCATTGAGTGAGTGAGCGACTGAGTGAGTGGGCCTCCATTTCGGTCATTACCCAACGAGGATCTTGACGGGCACCCATCTGATAGGCAAAAGGTAGAATCGAATCATGAAGGAAGGATCATTAGAAGAACCACTGGACGAAAGATATTTTTTTTTACTCGCCTCCATCGACCCAGTTCACTTTCCTGGCGATCTCAGCCACGGCCTAGTTTGATCTAGGCATTGGGCTCATAGGAACCCCTCTGATCCGTTTAGTTTTAATAAATGCCATAAAAAACGACGACACAAGATCTCGTCCTGGCAGCCACTCCGATCCCAATCTTGAGTCCATGAAGAGGAAAAATGGAATCATCTTTTCAAAACACGATCAGGGTTGGAGTTCAGTGGAGAGAAGGACGTCTTTGGATTAACCTAGGCAGGGTTGAAATCCTCGGGAAATGGCGTTTCAACATGGCAACTCACACTCTCTGTATGTCTCTCTCTTCTCGTTTCCAACTGACAAATTCCTGTCCATTCTCATTCTCAGTCGCACTAACCCGTCCTTTGCCTTCTGGGTCCTGGTGTGTGTGCAATGGCCATTCCTCTTTCTTCTCCCCCTTTTTCTCGAATTCTCCCGGCTCACTGGGCCGGCTTTAAAATTTGAATGGAATGCGAATCACGGCCGAGAATTCCAAGAACCCACAATATCATAAACTCCTCCTCCACCACCACCACCACCATCAACAACAACAACAGCAGCAAGTACAACTTCACCATCATCATCCCAGCCAATGTTTCCTCTCGCCTTTGAAGTGGCTCACTACCAAGCCCAGTTTCGTAACCAACAGACAATACAACACGGCGGGTCATGGTACTTCTTTCCCCATGGCATGCCAGCCAAAATTGATAGGGCCCCAATTCTGAGTGGAGAAGCCATTTCTGGGAGCCTTCATTTGACGTTGATTAGGACATGTGTTTGGTCAAGTCCGTTAGGCTCGAGCTTCCATCCATCCATCCATCCATTTGTGAAGGAGTGAACGTCAAAATACACCAACCATCACAGAGCTTCAAGAGACGAGACAAGACTGTTATTGTTAGCCAGATGAGCCGATCAAGTTTCAGTGTCAATTTCGGGCATGAATGCGGCGTCTCCATGAGGTCCAACTAGTTTGAGATCTTCCCAAAAGAAAAAGATATTCCGCCCAGATAACCCACACCACTCGTATTCAAGAGACACAGACGTCGAAAGACAACGAAAGACCATGCCAATCAGGCCAATCAGGCCAACAATCTTGAGCCAAGAAACCGAACCACTGCCACCGCCACCGCCACCCCTTGATTGGCCAGATGAATGCAGCGCTTATAAGTCCGTTTTGACCTGGTTTTCTCGGAAATGTGGTCTCGATCTGCTGTCTTGCGAGTCTTTGTTTCTCGTTTGAGCGGAAGATAATCCCATGATTGTGCGGAAAATCGAATTTCAAATTGCTCTGCCCATCATCCCATCCCGCCGACAGACCTGGGAAATCATCTTCATAATCTCTCTCTCTCTCTCTCAACACCCAAATTGAATCCCCCCTGCCACCTTCAACTCGGCAAATTGGCAGAATCAAGATTGGATTCCCATTCACTACCATTGAATTGTGTTCAACAATATTGGGTCAGGAAAAAGCGTACATACATTATACAGAGGCTCGTCGTCAACGACTCTCCGAAACTTGGGGCACTTTGTCCCTCCTCAGTTGAGTGACGAACTGACTGAACCCCCATCATCAACCTCTAGCTATTATACCTAGTATGGGACTAGGAAGTATGGGACTAGGTCTCCAAGAGGCTCCGAATCATGCACATGAATGGGAAAAAAGAGAGAGGTGCCGATTACCCTGTCTTCATCGTTTGGAGCTGTTCTTTCTTCATTTTCGCCACCACTTACAACGGCTCGTGAAAGAAAAAAAAATGGGTCTCTTTCGCTCTCTCTCTGTCTCTGATCCTTGGTTTGAGGTTGCCAAGACCGTGATTAACGTCAAAATGAGTCTCATCTCCCGCTCGATTTTTGAGTCTCTTCGAGTGTCTTTTCGCTACTCACCCGGGCTAATCTCTATCTATTTGTGATTGTGAAGGGATCAGGAGATTTCCACGGTGGAATGTCAAAGTAGCTGAAACGACTTAATCGATCCGTCGATCGTGATAACGACGGATTAATGGATTGGACACTGCTGTTCAGTGTTGGCGGGATCTGCTTAAGAGGGATCGATGATCGAGAGACTTACTTGGACTCTCATAACTCTCTTCAAAACAAATGCGGGCGCAGTCATCTTTGCTCCGGTATTAATGGTTAATGGCTGATGGCTAATGGCTAACTAATAGACCTTCAAAAGAGGTGGGTACGACTCCGCCTGGATTCCTCAACAGGAGGGAGGAGAGGAACAACCGATCCACCTTCGACCACGACGAACCGTTTCATGAATGACAAACCGTTTTCACTCTCCCACCACTTCTCGGTGAATGGGCTTAATTACGTAAAACGACTTTTTACCACGTACTGTAGGTGGATGCATCAAGTCCGTCTTCGGAATCTGTCAATGAGATGAGCTTGGAAATCATCGTCGAATTTTTACTCGGGTAGGTGTTTGGAAGATATGAGGAAAAAAAGAGGCCATGGAGCCAGTCTGGCATGCAGCAGGGCATGAAGTGCATGCTCGCTCTGGATTGCATCCAGTATCCGCAGGCTGCTGGAGACGCTTTGGGAGAATGTTGGCGGGAGAACACAAGGGTGGGTCCAACAAATTCGCTCCAATTGATTGTGCGAATCCAATGGCATTCCATTACGAACGCTATCAATCAAAGCACACAATTGCCCGAACACCACCACCACCAACAACAACAACATCAGGCTTGCATTTCAAAGCTTGAGGTAAACCACGTGTAGGAGAAAAAAAAGACAGACATTCATCCGAATTAATCAAAAGAAAGGAAAGTGCTGCGGATGATTCCAGATTTGGCCTCTTGTCGTTGGGATGGTCTTTGTTCTCCCGCTGACTTTTATGGGTGGAGTGTGCTTTATGGGGCCTGTTGCCTCCTCTTGTCTCTTTGATGTTTCTTGCGTCGGACTTCACCGATGGATCTGCCTATTCATACCCCAGTCAGCCAGTCAGTCAATCAGTCAGTCAGTCAGCTAGCCTTTCAGTCAGTTGGTCGGTCGGTCGGTCAAGTGTATATCTGTCTGTCTGTGTGTCTGTCTGCTCATCTTTACATTCTGGCTTGGCACCAAAACGAAGCGGACGGTAAAAAAACGAAACATAAAAGTAAGCCCGGTGAAGGGTCCAATTGTCAGCCAATGAATCACCTTAGTCGTCAACCAGGTCCAAAGGCATAAACCCAACTGGAGACAGTGGAAAAAGCTTTTTGGCCCGGGGAGCTCTGCTCTCTTCGTGTACATGTTTTCTGTGCTATAGCACAAGACAGAAAGAAATTGCGGCAAATCGTAATTAGAACACTTGTGAGACGTAGAAGGAAGACAACAGCGACAAATGGGAGTCACCATTTCCATCTGTTCTCAATTGGCCGGCCAAAAACGCAGGCCAACTGAAGATTCTTGTAACCGCAGTTCCATCTCAATTCCAATCGTTGATCAACATTATGATTAGCACGAAACGGGTCTGGCCAAATGGGTCGACTTCTCTTCTTACGTACGTACACGAGACATAGGTAGACGTTTGTGCACAAGCGCATTGCCAGGCTAAATTTGACTAGAAGGTTGTTTGTTGAATGGGCTTGGTTAACAATAAAAGAAACATCGAAACGTTGCTCTCCATATCCTCATTGAAATTGCTCCCATCCTTATCTCGGCAACATGTCCAGCTCATTCACACGCATATGAAGTACATGGAGCTGATTTCTAATGTCCCAAAGATTGGGAAAAGACGAACAGAGATCAAGGCATTTTGTAAAAGATAAAGACCCTTGGTGGTGGTGGTGGTGGTTTATATCTTGTCTAGAAAGTCAGCAGTAGAAGAAGAATGAGCTAGCTTGGCCAATCTCGTCATTAAATTGTTCCGGAAAATAGTTAGAACCAACCTGAGTGGAGAGACAAAATTGCCATTGTAAAGCCCGAAACAACACAGCCTGAAGCCAACACGTAGTCTATAGAGGCCAACTTTCACATTGATATAGGATTGGAAGTCCTCCGTTAGGAATAGTCTCGAGAAGATCCCATTTTCGTGGATGGAGCATGTCATCTTGGCTCGGAGATTAATGCGCGCCAACTCGTTCAAGGTTGGGACGAATTATGGGTTGAATCGTGATGTCAGCCCAGGCAAACTTGAGCCAGGCGTGATCTCTTGAACCCTTTTCAGGTCCATGGCACATTGCCGTGTCAAATTCGAGTGCAAATACCCTTTGTCGCTAACTTAGTTCTGATTCGGGAAGAGCTTGAAGAAAACGCAATTTTCTACACCAAAGGAGAGTTCAAGCCTCCGAGGAGATACTCGTAGATTTGGAACCAGGGTGTTCCTCACCGAATGAATGGCTAAATATTGCTCTCCTCCACATCAACAACAAGTTGCCCGCCCCTTAGGGAATGAGTTTGAAAGTGATGGAGGGTTAGTTCGCTTTGGAAATGGGGTTCTGCCAGAACGAGCCATAAAACCCTCTACCCTACTCCGCAAACAAGGGCATAATTAAGGCCTAATCAATCTGCAAGTGAATGAGGAGGAAGTAGGCGAGACTCTGGGGGAAGAAGCTCGTGTGTCAAGTCAAGATTTCGTCACACATAATTAATGGTGTCCTTTCTTCTTACACTATTTTCCTTGTATTTGTTGTATTTTGAATTGCTGACTTTTGCAAGTACATAGCATGGCTCTTGTAAGACGTCAATTGATGATTGTGCTCCGGGTGAAACGAGTGAGCGAGATGGAAAGTAAAGTTCAAGAATTTTCACATAATTTCTCAACCTTGAGAGTGAGAGATCTTGTTCATGTGCAAACTGGTGCAATAATCCATCCCGCCATCAAAGAGGACATGATGTAACGTGACAAGAGGTATTCATTCGGTTTGAGATGACTGAAAGAGAGAGAGACATATCCAATGTCGTCACACTGTCTTGAAAATACAAAGCGCCTGCTGGGTTGAGTCTCCTCCTGAACGTACCTAATACGTACAGGCTACAGGGTAAGGATTGAGGGCAAAGTACGCGTGGAGCGGTCTCCATGGTGCGTGCATGAACAGTAACCCAGTAATCTGGTTTAAAGAGGCATGACTGGAAGATTTGCCCGAAAATCCGCCTATAAAGTGAAGTGTTAGAAAGTGTCTTTTTATGGCCAGCCGTGACTAAATACGGATTGTTGAATCAATCCCCCTCTACAATTGAGAGATCGGTCGCCCCATTAAATTGAGCCCTTTTTTCCCTACGACAAGAATGTGGTCGTCTCCAACCCTGCGTCCATTTATGGCATGATAGGTGGCTTCATGACCGGTCCGAAGTCGTCCTCACACCATTTTTGACGGAAAAATCGTGGGAGTGGAGTGTTTTGACTGAAAATCTGCCTTGAGATTCGTGTGTATTTATCCGCACAGAAGAGGCCATTTCCTGCACGGACTTCCACGTTAATTGCATATTCATTACTTGAAAATGCAAATCGCATAAGCTTTTGTTTCAAGAGGTCCCCGAGATGAGCCGGTGAAGATTCATATGTTCTTAGCTCGATCCTCTATCTTCATTTCCTGTCCCAAGATTGGGTGCTGCCAAATCCCTCGAATGTTTGCGTTGCATTGTCCTTGGGACTCGACCTTTCAAACCTATCCATCAATCTATCAAAGGAGAAATCAATTCCGGTCTTCTTTGAACATCAGATCGAATTTATAACTGATGAAAAGTCATGAGAAACGCGGCCAATTTTGGGCGTTGTTTTCATTGGAAGCGTCTGCGTGATCGAAAGGTGCCTCTTGCATTGTTGGTCTGGTGTGATTGCCCGGCTAGCATCTTTCAATCTCGGAAAGAATGTTCTTGGGCCTCCATTGCAAAGATGAGGAGAGGTTACTCGTGGAATCTGCCGCTGCTACTTCAATTATCATTGACTACTACTAGTACTACTACTACTACTTTTGCCACCACCCGAATATTGGGCGGTTATTGGAGCGAGAAAGTGGTACGCTATTGTTCTGTGCCAGTAAATTGATCAGATTCGAGTGAAGAAAGAAAAAGTTCGCTTCCCAGAGGCTTAATAACAGGTCGGCAGAGGGCGTGTTCCAAGTTGCATTGTGTCAGCCCATCAAGTTTGAACACTTACATCTTTTGATGTTTCTGAAGCGTTCTATGGGTCCAACTACGGTAGACCTAGCTAGCTTCAGGTCCAACCATCGCCGATCTGATCGTGGCTGATATTGGTGGTGGATCGTTAGAGCGAAATAATGATCCCTCAGATCGGAAGGATCCAAATACATATGGTAATAATGGTTTTTCGTCTCCCAAATGAAAAGATCACGCTTTCTGACACTTTGAGGCGATCAGCTCTCGGGGCATGACATCTACAGTATCGAGAGAAATGCCGACGGTTTGGGGGAAATGTGCGATGCTTGTCCTGGTACCTTGAACTTTTGAGTTTGAGGATCAACGCACAACATTAGAACACAAAAGTAAAAACAATGAGTCATCAGGGCACGGCGCAAAATGAAATGGGTGGGGTCCGGTCTGGCCTTGTTTTATTCCTCTCTCTTACCTTTGTTCTTGAATCTAGTCCCAGTGTGATGATGTTTCTTCTCTCTTGATCGTGATTTCCCTGGATGTAAGATGAGGGTTTCAGCCTCCTTCGGGAGCACAAAATCACTTTGCTCCCGCCGATGGTGAAAATTGGGCGGGAGATTCACTGCTTGACTTAAATCACTCAAACTGGCACTTTTCTCACCCGCCACCTTCAAGCTCTTGCTGGATCTCCCAGTCGGCCTTGTCCCGGCCGAGACCTTGTCCTTGTCCTTGGAGGAGAGCCGCGGCGAGGACGTGGCTTGTGGGCCCGATGGCATTGTCAACGTGGGCCGGCGTGTTTTGCGCGGCTGAGCACGCTTCTTTTTACGTTGCTTCGACCGTGATGAGATCACGCCCCTTGCCACCTTCTCCTCTTTGGAGAGGCGGGGTGGAGGCGGGGGCGAACGCAAGAGGAACGCATCCCTGCGGGGGGGAAGTTTAGGACTCTCCAATTCTGTGGCGGAAGGGACGCACCAAAACCTCATTTTCATCGGATTTCACTCACACGCTGCCTGATGTGGCTGGCTGACCGATGTTCGAGTTGTCGTTTATTTGCCTGCAAGCAAGGAGGGAAAGAACTCTGGTTGAACATATGTGGATTCAAGGCTGGGCTCAAAGGGTGAATTTATTGTACGTACAACAATGTTCATGCTCTGTTCTGAGGCCTCGCCAACTATTTGAATGGTAATGCGATCAAAGAGATGACAAAGAAACATCCGTGCGATCGACCTCCCAAAAGGGGGAACCTCGCATTTATCCATCATTCCCTTTTGGAGGGGAAGCCTTTTAAAGGGAACCATTACCACATGACTATCAGCATCACTTTCATAACGATGAGGTCTCGAAAATGTTCTCTATTCTTCGCACTTCCAAGTCATTGATTGGACATCTTCATCTCCGAAGTAAGGCGCGCCCTTCTTCAACCGATTCACATTCAAACCTGCCCAGAAAGGCTTCGGACCTTTGGCGGGAAGGAATGACCTATTTTTCAATTTCAGAGGCCACTATGACTTCATCGGGCACCCCCTCCCTCCCCCTATTCTCTAATGTGGTAGGTTTGGTTACTCTTGGTTGACCATTCCCCATCAACCGCCCACGCCCCCGCCCCCGCACACTCACAATTGGCTACGCAACAAACATCATCACCATGATCATCGCCACTTTGTTGAACTCCCCGCCCCCGATCGAGGTTTGTGTCCCTTCTTCCATTGTGTTCATGTTTGGCCGTTGAGTATGTTGACATGGATACAAAAACAGCTAGGTATAATATTAATGCCAAATACGGTGGAGGGGATTGCAACCTCTTCATGCTGGTGTTGATATAGTTACTGCCTTCATGTACAACTTTGTCTTTGTTGGTTGGCGCTGATCGGCGATCCTGAGATTTGGCATTAAAAGTCCAATCATCGCTCATGTGCACCTCAACAGTTATCAACAACAAATGTGGCAAGACCGACCACAGGTTTGGCAATAACGCTATTTCTATCTGATCCTATCCAAGTTCATTATTACCTCGACCAGGGGAGTTCCCCACACGGAAGCATTCGTTGAGCCAGAAAAATAACAAAAAATGACCATTTTGTTCACGTGAGTCGGCAACAAAGCCTTCAAAAGCTGGACCATGATGGCTGATTTTAATGAATCCAGACGACAACAGCCTCCCGAGAGTCTCCGGCCCAATGACTAAAAAGCGCAAAAACCCTCAGGAGATTTAGAACGCCCCAAAAGAGACCACACTCGTCGAAAAAGCCAACGGCTAAATATGGTGACGAGGAGCAGCGTTCTCAACCTCTCGCCTCAGGGAGCTTCTTCCACTTGGATTATTTGGGTGCTCAATAAGGTGGCAAATCTAGTCGTGACATCAGAGCAATGACTCGGGGAAAACCGACTGGGCCGATCTGGATTCCCCTTTGTTTTGAGCATAGGTCACATCAAAGTAGTCAGTCAGTCAGTCAGTCAGTGGGGACCACACCAACTCAAAAGGGTGGTCGTGCACCGTGGCCAGTTTCGTTCAAGATTACTAAGACGACTACGTATTGGCTACAAGTATTCCCAATGGCGCGGTTCCCTTGGCAAAAGAAAGTGTTGATGCCTCGGGTCCTGGGAACCTATCTATGGCATTGTGATTGGGCTATATTTGAGCTGTGAATATGAAGCTGAGCTCGGACAGGGACATGAAAGGCACAATTACAAGGCATCCATTTGAGCGTCATTCCACAGTGGTGCTCACAGATTAGCAATGTAGGGTAGGTCTCCTGGTCGAAGAGACGTTCGGATTAAACAGGAATGTTTAGGGAAACTCTTTGGAAAGAACCCTTTTTACCTCGGGCAACTGGGAAATGTAATTCAAAATGGACATCAGGAGCGGCAACAAAACTTGAGCAACTGAACATGATGAACTGATTGTGTTTGTGTTCTGCAATTGTTTGGACTTCATGAGAACGTGGAACAGGTAATGGAAGCGTCTTAAACCAACATCACGAAGGCATACAAAGGACTCGAACAATCCAAAGTGACACCCCCGGAATGCCGTGAACAAACGGAAGATGGACACTTCATGACAACCCACAACCATAACAATAACAGTAACAACAATAACTGCGTATTCTTCCCTCAATCTAGTCAAGTCAATCCATGAAAAAGGAGCCCTCAAGACGGAATTTTTTAATAGAGGAAGTAAACTGGACATAATGATGACAATAATGATAATACCTCGTAATAATAACAAAATTGATAGCATCTGCTACAAATTGTGCGTATGCCGGTTCACTGGCCGACATCATCGTTTACAAGAGCTGTCCAATGCTCTGGGATCGTCCATCTGACGCCAGGGAAACCGAAGGGAAATTCAATTATGGTAGACTGGCGACCAACGGATCAGTGAGATTTCCCACTGAAGGTCATGCATTGACTCCTATTCATGTCGGCCCTCTGATAAACGAAACGAAGGATAGAAAGTGAGGGAAACCGCCGAGCAACATTGCCGCCAACCTGTGCCAGAGTCATCTGGGATGGTGAGTACCACAATGTTTCCTAGTACACGTGGTTAACCCGGCAGCAGAGAAACACGGAAAGAGAGAGAGACACATTTTCTCATGGAATATCCAGGCATTGGCTAATTCATCCTCTAGTCTGGTAACAGATAAATGATCAATGTGATTTGCATATTTCGTACCATTGCTTCACAAGAAGAAATCTCAACGAGTTCATGATCATGGACAATCCAATGGACAATTCATTCCCCTGTCACAAGAGCACGGCCGTTGGTTGATCATATTTCTTGAGGGCCATTCTTATCCATCCTTATGAGTGACAAGTGAGTGGAGAAACTAACTCCTCTTGGAAATGACATATTGTTTGGAGTACACAAGTCTACATATAAGATAAGCAAACAACGAGCCCGGACCATTAACTCGTTCCCAATTTCACCACTGGACGAACCATTCGAGTGAGCACTTGAACTCTCTCGCCAAACGAAACAAACACACACATCCACACACACACAAATATGGTAGCAATAGGAATGTACATGTAAGTGCGTCCTGAGTGTATATATATGTGTGTGTGTGTGTGTGTGTGTGTGTGTGTGTGTGT
>NC_081449.1:16013777-16030455 GCF_007210705.1 Tigriopus californicus | reverse complement strand
AAAGAGGTCATTTCCTTCGGATTGCCACCAGAAGACTACGTACTCATGCTAGCTAGGGTCGTCTTCGTCTTCAACCACCGTTTTCATCCATTGCTGTGCGTGCGTCACCCATTAAAGGTGGTTCGTCAATGAGACACAGAGCTCTACTCCCAATGCTGTCATTCCAATCTGAAGGCTGGAGATCAGAGTTAAGAGGGTAGCCAGAACTCTTTGCGTTATTAACCTGGAAGTCGGGAGAATTCGTTTTCTTTCTCGTTCTGACGAGGAACGTTGGATATCGTAGATACTAACTGCATGGACTGTACTACGTATGTGTGGATGTGTGGATGTACTCTTTCTACCGTATGTACGTACAATAGAGAGTCGCGGGTATTGTCGTGGAGGGTTTCGTGAAACGCAAAGTGCCTTTTTGCCCAATTAAGGGAAAACCATGTCAAGTCATTAATGCCGAGGTACGACTACCGCAACTGCCACTACTAGTACCACTTGAACTACGACTACAACAACTAACTCCAATGGAGGTGATGGACTAGGGAGGAGAAGGAGCACCAACCAATCAACCCATCCAGTCAGTTGAGCACGAAAACTTGAGCAGAGTCCATGGATCACAAGTTCAAGTGAACCTCTCTTTCGTTCATTCGTTCGTTCGTTCTCGACTTCTTTATTATAATGAGGCCTATCGATCACTCGGTCTCAAAGACCCCTGCCTCACTTTCCTCTCCACTTCACGAATCAAGATAACGCCCCACTTCGATCTCAAATAGATGGAGCACGCTTTTTGCCAACACTTCAAATCAATAGATTTAGAAGCGAATGAATGAATGAATGACTAAATCAATGAACGAATTGTCGGCCGAGCGTTCCTCATCTCTTCTCCTTGAAATTGGCCAAGCCATAGTAAATCAATGCAAGGAGACAAGCTTCAAGTACGCAAAGTCGAGGTAAAAGTCGGATTCGCGAACCGAGCCTGAAATCTGATTTCAGTTTAAAATGATTCAACGAAGAAATGATTTTGAGACAAATGATCCCCTTCCGACAGTAGCACATTTGTGTTCCTTTTGCTTTCCATAAAGGCATAATGTAATGGTTGTTTGCCTTTCAAAAAAAGAATATATCTGTCTAAAAAAAAGACATTTAAACATGTCTTATTTTTGTCGAATATTTGCTTTCAAAGGCAAGTCAAACTTACAAGACTTAACTTTTATCAGGCTATATTGTTTTCGGGATAAACGATCAATGTGATTTGTGCATATTTCGTACCGTTGCTTCACAATAAGAAATCTCAACGCAATGACGCAAAATACAAGGAAAAAAACAGAGAGAGAGCTCTGAGTCCATGAGCAAGCATCCTCTCAATCAGCCCGACCAGTAATGACTTCCATTGGTATTGGTCTTTCTCTCTCGATCTCTCGAGACAAAGGCTGATCCGGGTCTTTGACAGTGTTAAGCCCGCTCGGCCATCGCTACAAAAGCATTTCAACGTCACTCATTTGTGCGGCCGAGGGATGTTGCCGAAGCATCTGGCACTGTGCATGCAACTTCTTTTGTGTGGGTGGAACAACACGTTCGGCCGAAAGCCAAGGTCGTCCATCCATCCATTCATCCATTCATGCATCCAGGCTCCAGCCTAGTCATCGATCGACCACAATAGCTACAGATGAATTTATCTACCTATCTGACTATAACTATGACTATCTATGTACTGGCGGTGGAAGGGGAGGATTGTGTGTCGTTGCAAGTCCCGGGTGCTTGTCGTCAATTGTAGCCACGGCCGTGCCTTTTGAAGGTTTTGGGCCAAGACCTTCTTCCCCGCAATTGAAAAGAGAACAACGTCATTTGTTAGGCTATCAAAGCGTGAGATTGAAATCCACTTGTGGAGTTGGTCACCCCACAAAAGGCCATATTCAACCACTTCATCAAGAGAGATTCACTTCAATCAGGATGATGTGACTGACCTTCAACGCCAACCAGAATCAAGGCAAGTGGTCAAAGAATGCACGACTTAACCCGCTGGAACGATTCCTCTCCAAAGGTTGTCCTCCAGAACATACGCTCGTACGTACCTATCGTTCATTGATTTCCCACTCAGAACCATTTCTATGCTCAGAACTCAGGAAGGGAATGACAGAGTACAAACTCGATATAGGGTATGAAATAGAAAAGGGGTGGGTAGAATAAAAAGAGCAAAGAAAAAGCTGAACATTTGTGGGGTTCCAAAGCAAACAAACACCAAACAGCAAACAACTCCGGGCTCGGGAATCTAGAATCCACAAATTAGCTGATTGGAATGGTCCGTGTGGATCTGAATTTGTCACTTCCTCTCATTCTGCTCATACCTGGTAAAGTGCCGAACTGTGCGTGTTGATGTGAGTATGTGTGTGTGTTTGTGTGTGCTCTTCCTTGGAAACCGGAATCACCTCCCGAGCCGACAAATCGAGATCATTTCACAGCAATTGCGACAAACAACCATCAGTCAATCCCCTCGAAACCTCACTAGGCTTTAGGAGAGGCGAGCGGGAAAGATGATATCCAGGAAACCGAAACTGACTCAGTTACGTGCCAAGCCAGGACCTGGATCGAAGATTCCAAGATCATTTGTCAAATCTGCTCGTTTGTACCTACATCTTGGCAATGCCTGGGCTGGTATGTATGTAATCCAAAAGACTCCTTTCTTTCCCCTCCCCATTTTTGGCTTTTTGAATCAGAGGCTGGCTGATTTTTATGGTAGGGCAGTCCTTCGTCTTGTTTTGAATGAGATTCCAGATTTTCTGCCGGGAATTTGTTCCGAACACTGAGATATGATTTAAGACACAATCTGCAGACTCATTGTGTGGCTAAAGAACTTGAACGGAGAGCAGGGCACCCAAGAGGAGGCCTGCCTGGAGTCTCCCCTCCGGCTTTGGTGCTCTGGAATTTAGAATGCCTCAGTTGTTCAACTGTCGCCGTGTTCAATTCACCCGATGGATGTCAGGGAACGACGGACAACTCTTGACTCTTCTCACTGGTTCAGGATCGAGCGCCCAGCTTTGCTTTCAGCTTTGCTTTCAGCTTTGTATTCTGCTTTGTATTCATTCAATTTTGGTGGCTGGCCAGATGATTGTCTGCGTATGCTGCTGACTCGGTAAACACGGAGTGCCAGGGGTCTGGATCGTTCAAGACCCAATAGGAATTTCTGAGAATTATCTTCGACCGTCTTTGAAAAAAGTGGTCATACTTTAAAGCCAATCAAGGTAAGGTGGTGGTGGTGGCTGTCCTTCCATTGACCAGAAGCATCAGGGTAGACAGATCGACTAATTCGAGTAATTCAAGGTACGAGTGATTTCAGACCCTGCTTGCTGTCTCGCATCGAAATTTCTGTCAATGCCGAGGCTGTTACGAGATATGATATCTACCCTATCTTGGTGGTGGATGGAATGGAAATAATCATTATTATAATCATTAGGCTGATTCATATCAATCCGAGATGTGAATGGCGCCGAGCCCAGTGGACCACACAAGGAGAATAAATTGGAATTTAGAGCATCCACACATGGATGGACCTTGGTCGTCGTTGCCGTTGATTCACGAGCAAGTCATTGGGGTTGGTGGTGTTTGAACGGCCAAGGCAAACATACAGATTTTTTTTCCCATCAACATTGGGACCAATGTATCTCAAGAGCTTATTCATGCCCCTGCTCCTCCTTGGGTCAGTCAATCCCTGATTCAACCATCGTCGTTCATTTCAAGAGGAAAAGATCCCATCTTGGTCACCGGTCTAGTACGTAGTACTACGTAGTACGTAGGCAGGGAAGTATTTAGTGACCAGGATAGTCGCCTTAGGTACATAGAATCGAACTCGCCCCTGGAATGAACTTCGTCAATTATTCCTGATCGACATCCCAAACCTTGGTTGACTAAAACTGAACACTAATGGGGCCTATCGCGTTCCATCGCGAGTCAATGACTTCACCACTCTTCACAGGGGCATCAGATGGGATAAATTCTGTCGCGGAGAGAATCAATATTCGTCGAGTCTGAATCCCTCAGTCCGATCCCTTAGACCGTTCTATCCGCGTGCTCTGCTGCTGATGGCCGAGTTCATGCCTATGGACTTTGAGGATGGCTCAGTCAAAAGTATCACAATGGCGGTGGTTTGAGCATCACGACTTGGGGAATAAGTAACGACGATGGTCATGATCTGTGCATATTTGAGCTTGGCCGAGCTGTTTCACACTCTCACATTCCTGCGTTTCATATCAAATCTACGTTGCTTGATTTATGCTACGTCCGAGTGGCAGACAACCATTCGCTTTTAATGAGTTCTCCCCAATCCCAATCAAGTCTTTGTCTCCATTCACACCCAGTCGGTCGGTCGGTCGGCCGGCATTTGACGGTGGATGATCCAAACTCGGATGACATGAGATATGTACAAATGATGGACTCTGGCGGGTGCCTGACTGCATCAGGGTAGCGGGTTAACGACATCGATAATGCTTCATTCTGGATCCTGCCAAAGCTGGATCATGAACTGCAAACGACTGGGGTGAATGCTTTAAAGTCTGGACAACAAAAAGACAGGGTAAAGAATCGGCCTTTTTCCAGCTCTGAAGACAGGCCCAATGCCTTGAGAAGACAGTCCAGAGACTCAGCCGTCTTTGAGTAGTGGAAATGATAAGAATAATGATGATGACGGTTCATCGCCTGAAGTGAAAATCAGGCTCAACTCATCTGTTCTTCTTCTTCTCCGTGATCCTCCTCTCGAACAACTTACGTATGTACGTTCTGTACTACGTACAAGCTACGTACCTTGAGCGATATTAATAAGAATGAATGATAAAAATGATACTAACGAGAGTCTCGGCGAACTAGTAATTACTATCCACACCGAATGGGAGGTGAGCAATGCTCGGGGCCACTCCAAGTGATATTTTCCCCTCCTCTTAACCCCCAGAAACATGGATAGAAATGACTGGATAGGCGGATAGATGGACGGAAGGATAGATGGACGGATGGGTGCATTTGAAATGGAAGGAACCTTGAGTCACGGCTCTAACGGAATCAAATCTTGATTATTGGTCATCTGCTTAGCGGCTGCGCCCCTGGAGGCGCGTCTTTTTTCTCAAGTTTAATCGCTCGGTTGAAGATCAGCGCTAAGTTCTCAAATAGATCCGAGAGGATTGAGGATTGCACAAAAACCCTCGAGGGCAAAAACCGAAACAGATGCCACCTTCTCTTACTTGTTCAAGAAGAAGAGGAAAAAAAGGGACTCCCTCCCTTGACGTAAGTGAATGAGTACCCTGACGCACGCATGTACTACACTCATGGCTTGTACTATTCCCAAGGACATTTGCGCATCCTCGAGGTTGGTTAGCCTCAAGACCCAAGCAAGCATCGCTTATCCAACCATCACCAAACATCAGAGTCCTGCTTGACGACTCCAGTTAAGGCCAGGAGTGAGTGGATTAGTCGATCAAACTCGAGTGCCCCCTGGCGGGCACTGAGCCGTATACGGCGGGAAGGACTAAAATGCGTGGGAGAACAAGAAATGAGGAAAGGAAGGAGGAGGGAAGGAGGAAGGCAGTGTGCGCCACTGGGCAGCAGCAAAAAATGCTAACCAGCCGCAGACAGGGAGACAGATTAATAGATTTATAACGAGATAAAACCAATAACATGAGAGCAGTTCGTGTCCGAAACAGTTACCCGAAGAATAGTATCTTATATTCAAGGAAATGATCACAGGATCGGCACTTCAATAATGCAGTCAGTACAAACACACATACACACAGTGGCACTGGCACTGCAACATGGATGGTTAGAATTTACGGGATGCCAGATGTTGGCAGTAGTCCTTGTAAATCCTATGAATTTGATTGTGGAGCTGGGCCAAAGAAGTGACAGATTTTCCACGATTTTCAAATGAGGGTGGGGGGGGGAAGAAAATTGAGACACATATCGCAGATACGAGACAAAAAAAAAGAGATTTAGGGTGGCTGGTGCTATTCAGGGTCGTCGTGCCGTGCTCCATCACAACAGATGAATGAATAAGTGTATGACTCAGGACCGAAATGAAGAGCAACAACTCGTTGTGATGGGAGACTGTAATTGGATGATGGAAGGGCCGACAATGAACCGAAAATGAGGCCAAATTGGAGGAGCAGCAGCAGCAGCAGCAGCAACAACAACAGAATGCTCAAGCTGAGAGCTCGAACAACAAGAACGGTGGTTTTTTTTAGCAAAGATGATGATGCATAGTTCATAGTTCATCGTTTATTTTACCCACATACACACGACGGACGGAATGGATCAATAAGAAAGAATGGCGAACTCAAACGCCAAAATTGGCATCCAAACTCCTCCTTCCCCCTCACCCCCCTCTTTGAAACGACTCATCCATCCATCCTCCATCCTGTGCAATAGATTGTACTGATATACCATCAGAGCAAACACTGAACATTGAACATTCCACCGCAAAGTGAGCTTTTGAACCCGATGGGAAGGGTTAGCCAAAGCTCGAAGAAGAATGAGTGAGCCAAAGCCAAGACGTCGTCAAGAAACCAACCCCAAAGAATGATGATCTGGTTAGACCTCCCACGAATCCGGGGACAAAAGCCTCACTGACTGACTGACTGACTGAAGGAATGGAGCATCGTCGCCACCATCACCACGCCACTACACAATACAGTACAATAGTGCAGTAGGCAATATCCCAAGAAGCTCACAAATGGTTGGTGAGTCCTATGATTGTTTCTAAGAAACAGCAGTCACGCGGTTCGTAAGGGTATTTTCATTTTGGGCGGCAACAAACCGGTGCAAAGGCCCAATACGATATGGAGTAAGTAGCCAGTGAGGATGCTAAATATGGATTTGCTACAAAACAGAGTTCGCTTGTCCCTGAGCAGAAAATAATCCCTTGTTCATTCTTACTTTTAGAAGCTGGCCATATTTTGGCGCTCCTACACAATGTCTATGCACCTATGCATCATCAACATCATCATCAAAGGATGGGGTGGACTTGAACAAAAGATCGCCTCATAAGCCCAAGAATATAAGTCGTCGTGGGTAGCCAGATTATCTGGGAGATGGAGAACTGCCTCCATGGGCAATGCACAAGACGTGTATCCATTTATTAATTCGCTGATTTAATTATCTTGTCGGTCCAAGGTGAAACTTGACACCGTGGCTGTCTTCAGTCGATATCAGAATGCAAGAGGAGCGCAAGGCCGTTTGATTGGAAAACACGCTCAGGATGCAAAAGCTCCTCTCGATGCCTTTGGCTGCCAAAATGCCAGGGAAGTACACATACACACACCATCACTCACTCTCTTTGCTCTTTGTGAGGAAGACAATAAGGTCGTTAGCATATTGCACTCACTTCTAAGTATTGTCCCACATTAAGCATTGAGACGTTGAGGCGGCAGGGCTGCCTGACTGGTCGGTCAATAATTGCCTGACATCATTGTTGCCATACAATCACACAGTGGTCGAGGTAACAAGAAAACGGAACGTTCCCTGGGAAAATGTGTGCTCAGGCCCAAGCACATTCTGCCCTTGCACTACGGTACATACTTAGGTATATCCCTCGACAACCAACCAACCAACCAACCAACCAACCACCCGGGTTCATTATTAGTTGGCTTGGTCAAAGCCTAAAGCAACTTAGTGGAAGCCAGTTTGTCAGTCCGGGTGTTTAATGTGAGAAAAGAATGACAAAAAGTTCCGAATGGTTTGGAAAGTCGGTGAATCGCTAGCATTGGCATTGACTTCCCAACAGCAAAAGAACAAAAAATATTCTAAATAGTCGCAATTCCAGCATTTAACCATTTAGACGAGTTTTGGTGGACGAAAGATGATCCAGTGTTATAACATGATCCTAAGCGGAGGAGAACGCCCCTCTTTTGGGTTTACATTCATGAGCGGTTTTAATGACATCGATTGTCATGGCGGCAAACATCAAAGTCCAAGGAAGAGAAGGAGGAGAAGGAGGAGGAGGGGGAGGCGGTTCAGCTTGGCCATTCAAAAACCCAGAACCCCAGAAGCCGACCGAACAACTGAACATATGTGCTTAAGAATCCGGCCTAATATTCAATCTGGGATCCGTGGCCAGCTACGCAGAGCCGGATTGCGTCGTCTCATCTCGACTCGAGACAATTAATCAATTCCCATCCGACAACAATCGCTGCTGGCCTCCCCGAATCCCCGAATGGACAAGGGGTTCCCCCTCTCTTCTCTCTTCTTCTTTCTCGAGGAGTGAGATTTCACGGAGATACTCGCTCCTCTTACATTTTGAGTGAGCCTGCTTGGTAAACATGATGCACATGAACCCCTTGGAATGTCTTGGAAATGAATTAAATATTCACATTCAGATTTGGCCATCCATCTGGGCTCGAGAGATGAAATGGCCGATTTCACCCTGGCCCCAATGAAGGCATTATATAGTATCATACATACGCTACATAATTCTGCGTCTCAAAAGGGCTCACATTAAGGCTACCTATGTTACCCGACGTATTGTACTACATCCGTCCGATTGAATCTGGTCGACGTTTTTCGGCATGATGAAATGAAATCGTTGGCCAATGGGATCGGGATTGGCAAATGTTGGTCTTTACCAGATGGTTAGAATAAAGCTAATGGGACGCAAATCTCCTTTCTTCTCGTACACATTGCTCGATGTACTAGATTTGATTCCATATTTTTCGTGTCTCGAAATTTGTCTTGAGTTTGAATTTAACAAATGAAAGAATTATTCTGTAACACGATTGCAGACCTACCCCTACGAAGGTCCCCTCATGAGTTAAGTAGCATTTCAAATAGTAAATCGTCCCCAATTCAATCTGACTAACCGGCCGATCAAGAAACACAGAACGGTTGTAAAGACATCACTGATTCCATGGGTTTGATCAGTTTAAGTTCTCAAAAACAGATGTCCTACCTTCCATTTCGAAGACACATAGATTTGATCTCACTCGTCACTTGTAATTTGTCAGAGTATTTTAGAATCCTCTGCCACACCACAATCAAAGAAAATTGGAAAGATTGCTTTACCAAGAATTCACTCTTTACTCAAATTTCACTGAGCTCTTGCTTGTGCAACTTCCTACAACCAACTGACATCACAAAAAGACACTCGCATAATCTACGGCCACAGCCACCAACGCCACTCATCAGCTGTTCTTTGGCTGGATTAAGAGGGAGCGAGCTTAGTTGATTCGAGTCTGTCCGTGCAGAGACCACGAAGGTCCGTCCATCCCACAGAGCTCCATACCCCTGGCAACCGGTTCATTCCCTTTCATCCATGCACAGCCAGAGTTCAGGACGGGTCGGAGAATGCACAGACCCACTTGAAGCTCACATACACATGGACGAGTATATACACACGTTCGACCAACGAAATATTTTCGTTATAGCTAAAGGGTCTGTCCCGAAGTTCATTGCAGGGGTGGTAGTGGAGGTTGGCTCAGTCGGTCGGTGGGTCCCTCTTGTTCTTTGGGCTGGTGATCGAAGGCCCGATCAGCTGATCGAAAAATCTCGTGAGTCCGAACATTGAAAGGGGGCTTCTCGACGCACCTTGCCCATCGTGCTTATATGAATGGACGGTTGTTGGTCGGACCTGGTCGAGGTGGAAAACATGTGATTCATGGCAATGAGCCATTCCAAACGATCATGCACCTTGATGAGGCCCAAGATGACAATTGTAGGGAGTTCTAAGACGAATTGTGATTTGAAGTGGCACAAGTTTTGTGAGGCGTACATGTTGTCCGACCACGAATAAATTCAGGTAGCTTATTCCTGATCAATACCCAGGTGTATTCAAGCCAACAATCCGGAGCCGAAAGAAATGACTTCAACGGCCATTTCGCGAATGGTTCCAAATTTAGAATGGACAGAATTGGTTGACAATCCAAAGGAACCAATATTTCTGACTTTTGCCGTGGAGGCGTTCAGTGCTAATAACGAACTGAATGGGTATGATAGAGTAAATAATGTGGGTTCACAGAGCAAAGCAACGAATTATGGTCATGTGAGCAGAATGCAGCAAATAGATTGGCCAATACAAGAAGATAAAATCAATTGAATGGCATCTCTCTATCGCTTTCCTAATAAGTAGTCCATGTTTGGCAACATCTAGGACAATATTTCCCAACCTTAATCATCCACCAAGAACACTGGAGTCATTGGGCTAGTTGGAATTGACTTTTGTGCTTAGCCATATATTAAGTGTCTAACAGCATTGTAAGTAACGTAAAGTTGACGTATTTCGGTAAATACAAGATGCTTCTAATGAAAATGAACATATTGTTGCGTCGTCCTTGACCCTTGAATGAAAAGTTGCTACATAATAAAAAAGCATCTTAATTTTAAACTCATACCACAATAAAATACCGCATCCACGGTCATTTGGAAAGGGCTAGCGAGCGTTCGGGGTTCGAGCTTTTCTATTTTCACCCCGCGATAGATTGTAGTCAAATCCATTTTGCCCCGGAAAGTTCTCAAAATAAAATAATGAGCATTTTTGTAGGCTCATTCATTTGTAGTTGGTCTTTTGCACTTTTTTTTTGCTTCTGAATCGCCCTGTAATTGAGAGTTGCCACCGCTTCTCAACCATCCTGTTGCACTGAACAATGATCATGCCTGGTTTTGAGAGGCATTTGGTGGAGATGGAAGAAAGGGTCTACAGTGCGAACGGATCTGCTCGTGATGTGATGTAGGAGGAGGATGGGAGGAGATCTCCGTCTTTTTCTTGTTTTTCTTTTCTTTCTACTTTTTGCTTTTCATCTCGACTTCTGGGGGGTCTGCCGGGTAATGAGTTCAGAGGTACGTAGTAACGACTTCCATGCATTCAGAGAGAGAGACAGAGAGAGAGAGAGAGAGAGGAACAGACAGAGACCCTCCTCCGTGTGTTGCTTCTCCCAACAATTACCAGGTAATAAATGTTGCAATAGTAGTTTTGCCAGTTGTTATGTGCTTCAGGTCCACGGAATGTTTAATGACGTTGTTTCCAAATTTGAGCCATTGTGGACTGAACAGTTTGGGCTAATGGTTTCTTGAACTTCTTCTTGTCAATATGAATGGTCTTTTTGAAGTGGCCTTCATCCATTTCCGAGCCTATCACCATCTACCGTTCAGAGGGCCTGTTTCTTGAAAATTTGCTTGTTTACAATTACAAATTTGGCATCATTTCGAACGAATTTGGCATTCAGTACCATTCAGTGTAGCCAAGGAATGGTTAAGCTACCATATGCTTTCACTTGTTGAACCATTAGACATTTTGATTTGTGTTTTGATTCTAATTTGAGGATCATGAGGGGCGTCAGGGAGAGCTAGCCTAGAGAAAAAAGGGGGAGGACATGCCATGTTCATTTTTGGCTTCCTTCCTTTTTGAACGCCTTGCCTTACCACTTGCCTCTTTGGGTTGAACCCGCCACTTTCTGTGACTCCGAGCTTGACTTTTAGATGGCGGACAATAGTGCCATCAAAATAGCGCCATTGCAGCCAAATTATCGTGCTCTCT
Source organism: Tigriopus californicus (assembly GCF_007210705.1). Lineage (NCBI taxonomy): Eukaryota > Metazoa > Arthropoda > Copepoda > Harpacticoida > Harpacticidae > Tigriopus > Tigriopus californicus. The sequence continues at coordinate 16,018,964 of NC_081449.1, read as the reverse complement.
ATTCATCTTTGAAGCCATAACTTGAGATTTTTGGATCTGGTTTTAAGAAGTGGGCAGGATAATTAACTTTCTTCCCCTTGTTACTTACGGGCTCAATGATCAAGATGCAAATTGTATTAGCTAGGTAGGCTGCTTTATTGTTACTAATACCAGAGCTGACCCAAAAGAAACAGTAAGGGAATGAAAAGTTCCGGCTCTGCGGAATGAAAACTGACTACACGGGTCGACAAAATTAAGGATTCTTGGTTGCTTGATGGGATCAGAGGACGACAAATAAAGGCACGCAATGCTCAGATAATGCTGCAATTCCAAAAACCCAGTATTTTTGCATCACAAAGCAAGAACTCCTTGAAGTGAATCCATCTGGTACGAGGTTCCGATGGTTACGTTTTATTTTACCGTGGGAAATTTCTTCTTGTCGAAATTCCATTTGAAGCAATCCATTCAACCAACTGACAACCTAATATAACTTAAGTAAGAAATCTATCAAATTGAGGGAACTGTGTCCCCCTGCCCCGCACACACACGTGTGCACACTCAAAGAAAACGGCTTCAAATCCAGTCATTCGCTTTGGAGACAGGCAAATTTCTTGGAATGTATTTTCCGCCACGGTAAGTGAAAATGCCAGCTATTTTTGGTACATTATCGCATCCCTAATTACTTACTTCCACCTGAGAGAATGTTGAGTAAGTGAAAAAGGTCTTGGGGGTAAGATGAATGAATCAGACGACCAATTGTTCTTTTGCCGGTAGCAACAAGCAATATGGGGCAATGCTTTTTTTGTGTAGGTATATATGTTAAACATTGTTACATATTATGTTGGAAGAAAAGATAGGTGGTTATTGAAAATGGAGCAGGGGAGAGTAAATGCTCGAAGAAAAGCTGGAAGAGTAAATGGCAAGAGGAACTACAATTAGGACCCTTATTTGTAACGTCACACAGCTCAAAGAAAACGGGAAGAGGCGCGGTAGATTGCTAAACAAACTGCTCTTGCCTTGCCTTGAAAGCAACTTCTTTTCTGGACATTATGTGAACCAAGGCACTAATCATAAATAAGATTTTGATAGAATTAGCCAAAAACAACACAAACGCATTATAATTCAATAAAAAGGAAATGGCCCAATCGGCCATTTATTTGGCAGAGGCTGAATGACAAAGCGCCCTCTGAAGTGCAGAACGTAAAGCATATTTCCTGCAGCTTAAGGAGGCTATGCATGCTCAATGCGCAAGGAGAGAATGTATAAAGAGAACTAACCGGTTTACAGAGTCAACGAATCTGAGGCAGACATTTTTGACAAGAGACTTAGGGAGGCAAGAGTGAGTAGAGGCAGTGCCGTTGGAGGAGCCGAGGACAGAAAGAGCGGGCGGCTCCTACTCCTCCACCTCTAGCACTTCTTACTCTTACCCACAGATCATATAACATTATATGGTCTGTGCTCTTACCTCCCTAAGTGGACACACAATGCACTCGGACATGAAAGTGGTCGATGATTGATTGCATGGTTCAGATTTGCCCTCAATCCACTTACTCTCCTCTTCTCTAGTTTACCTACCACACCCAGGGAGTAGCAAACCCTCGTAAAAGAAATAGCTATCCTTATTTACGCCCTATGTCATTAATCCATTTAGAGTGTAAGACTGGGATCAAATGTTAGATTGATATACAAATGTTAACGTAAACAATCGACTGCCTCAATTTATGGAATTAGTGCGGATTATAAAAAAAACTTTAATTCACAATATTAAGACAAGTTGAAAGCGAAAAAAGTTGTTTCATTTTTTTGTTCTTTTTTTGGCTTGGGGTTTCACAGAATGTACTGACCGCTACAAGGAATATATAAACCACGGTACTTTTTATAATTGCAAACTTTAGATGATATTTGGTCCACCATTGAATTCGAGCCGGCTGGCCGAGTTTGCCTTTTTTTGCGGACTTCCTTACCGCTACCGGGATTGGAATCACAGCAGTTCAAGACGAGAAGATTATTCATTGAATGTTAAATTGATCTGAAATCCTGAACAGGTCTTAGCGGAAAGTCCGAATTCCCCAAGATCGTTGGGATGACAATTATTACAGTTTGTGTACAAAAAAATCTTCTTTCATGCAATCAATTGATATTCCAAACCCATTTTTATCCATGATAACTGTTTATGAAGACAGGGATCTGAGAAAAATATTGCCATGGTCCTCGTTTATCCGCAAAATAGTTGTACTGTGGTAGGTAAAGTCAATTACTTGACTCCCATGAACTTTGGTGGGTATAGATGCATTCAATTTAGGAATATAGGATATGAATGCTGGTAGATTGGACAAAAAGCATCATTTTCGCTGAAGCAACCATCATGATAGGAGCACAACCAATTTTTCCAAAAATTTAAATGCCGGATAATTCGTCACCGACAGATAATGTTCAAACCTGAAATTAAGTCATTTCAGTCAAAGTTAGTCTTTGGTCACACTGCCCTTCCAAGATAGGCCGAAATATTTCAGCATTCAAAAACCTTCAAGGAAAGAGCTTGAAGATGTTAAATGCAAAGGGCGTCCTAGCTTGAATTGCCAGTGTTTTGAGGTTCCCCTTAGCTAAAACCTTAACAAGATTCGGGGTAAAATGAGTCTACAAGCACAATATGCAAAATAAAATCATGGAATTCACATAGCTGCACATTTCTGTAGTAACCCATTTATCATTTGAATTCAGAGCCCGATCTTTTAGGATCACCCAAAACCATCTTTGAAAATGAATTACTCCATTAAAACAACAGTAAATTTTTGTTCACTTAGTTTGCTCAGGTTTTTGGATTGATCAGTTTCAGCTCTTGTATTGTTAGTATTCTGGATTGTATTAGGTTTTGTTATAACAATAACAGAGCTCTTTGGTGGCGTTGGGTCAGATTTCGCCACTTTGCAATCCAGCGATTTTGCAATCCAGCGATTGGCCTCACTGGCCTCAAAAGCTGGACCCAAAGCATCGATAAGATTGAGATGCAAGCTGTCGGAATAATTTCTGGAAATAGATCGTCTCAAGATCTTTTGAAATATCCTCAAGTGTTTGACGGAATAATTTACCATTTGTCCCACTGTTCTCTTAAAAATGAAAAATGGTCTGAATAAAAAACTCAATGCATTCAGCATTCAGGTCCGGCAAAGATGTTGGCTATTTCTCCCTTTTAGATACATGTATGAAAGAAATGAGTATTAAGCCCGTTCTAAACAAATTTCAAGCGAGAGCACCATCTTTTTGAAACTGGTTCCAAACTGCCATTGTTCAGCCTTGAAGGCAACCCCTGTAAGCTCAAGGAACGATCTGAAATGATCTTTCATGCTATGTCCAACAATTCCGCGGAGCTCCAGATGGTTATTCAGAACACAGGAGGACCTTGTACTTTTCTGCTCTTTAGAAAGTCAGAGATAACGCCTTGCTTTGTATGTAGTAAAAAGTGGATATCATGCATGGCAGCGCGGTGCCTTTGCGACATCTGGTTGCGGCCACAGAACTCGATGGTCTAAGTCGATCTTCAATGAGGATCGAAAGTCTGGCCGTGCTTCAATCGCTCAAAATGCGCCCAAGTCCAAATCACGCGGAATGGAGCGATGTGAGCGAAACGAGAAACAAAGAGAAACAATAAAGCAAGATGCCGGGTTGGCTTCGAACTACGAAACGACTGCCTGCCTCCTTGCCTCTGTACCGAGCGACTCAACGACGTTCCGCAAAGTAAAGTTAAAGTGCCAACATCCCGTAAAACGAAATGTCCGGGCTAAGAGCTTTGCCTTTAATGTGGAGCTCGCCAGTCATATATGATCCAATTCCCGCTTTGCGCCGATCCCCCCTAACAGATGGGGCTTGTAGTCCCCACAACTGAAAAACAGTGGCTGAGCGTTTGCCGATTGTGTGCTACACATCATTATGAATAATTATCATGCAAGATCAACATTTGACCTGTTCATTGATATCAATGCGGGATCACATGAGGAATGTGAGAGGCAAGTCTACAAATATTTCTACAGATTAGTTCCTCCTCAATCCGCTACGTGGCTTTCTCGACACGGTGTTCTCGATCTGGTCTCGAAGAAGTCGAGACTTGTCGTTGTCGAATTGTCGAGAGCTTGAGTTCTCCAGTTCGATCTAAATTATTACCATCTACTGGGCTATTTAGATTCCCGTTGGAGAGGAGTGTTGCTCGTACCACACTAGTTCACTAAATAGAACTCATAACGATCGAGAATGACTTTGGGGCGGAGGGCGGAAGAGGGAGAGAGAAAAGTCTGCATAAAATGAGTCTTTATGGTGCTCTTAAAGTGATCGTAATGGACTTTTTGGCGATTTGTGTGCCGTTAGGACAACAGGCGATCAGAACCAGACCATAGGTCTTCGGGTGGTTTCGCTCAAGCTCAACGGTCATGGAATGACTCGCTAGGGACACATGTCATTAAAGAGAGAGCCGCTCCATGGTTCTTATTGCTTGGAGTGGCTTGGACGATGAAATCCATCCCATGAACGACGCATGCTCAATGTCCAGACAGTACATGTATGTAGAGTGGTCTGCAAAGGACTCTCTATAACAGGACCCGGAGATGAAAGATTTGATTATCATTATTACATGTCTGGCTGGTGAAAATGACCTGGAATGAGCCCAATGAAGACAAAATCTTCCTCTACGTCTCGGTCAATCTCACTCGAGCGGCAGAGTCTATCCATGGAGTCCTGAAAGAGCTTGGCATTACTTTGTTACATAAACTTGGCTTCCAATCTAGTTGAGATTAAGAATGAGTGATCAATTGACCCCTACTCAAAGTTTAAACCGTAACTATGGTTTGAAAGTAAATCTTGCTCAAATTGCAAATAGCCTACTGGTCCAAAACCAGAAGAAGTAGCTCTCAACTGACTTGGACACTTGATAGCGAATAACAAAACCAAAGTCATCGAATCGAATTTTGCGGCTTGTTCTCATTTGAATCCCTTTTCCACACAAGTTAATGAAGATTTCAGACCTGAATTGATAGATGGCGAATAATTTCAACCACCAAAGTGTGGAGAGATTGGGTGAGTTTGGATCGTGCACGGACATTTAGAAACATGGACTTTGAACGGGTTTTCCCATCAAATCGGCTTGCTCTTGGTCAGAGCAACTGTCAGCCACTTTTCGAAATANTGAGAGGGCAAAACTTTAAACCAACTAGCTTGATT
>NC_081449.1:16012633-16013741 GCF_007210705.1 Tigriopus californicus | reverse complement strand
TTTATTTGCCTGTGTACCAACTTCTAGAAATATAGACAGTGACTGAACTTCCCGCCCAATTGGCTTGCTCTTGGTCAGAGCAACTGTCAGCCACTTTTCGAAATATACGTAGTTATCGGACTGTTGCATTCAGCCTATTCTACTTATCTTTATCTATGCCAGCTTCACGATGACAGCTAAGACAATAAAGGTATTCAATATTTGTCCACCTCATTGTACAGTCGTGCGTACTTTGATCTCTTTAAAGGAAGACAAAACATTTCATACACATTATTTTCTTGTAAAGTGGCTCATCTCAAAGATTTGTTATCAAAAGCTAATGCAGCTGTCTCCCAAATTTGGCCAAGTTCATCTATACAACAAGGTCTTGCGCTCCTATAAAGGGCTAATTTCAAATAAGGCGAATGGTTCAGCACATATGAAATATTCGCTTCCGTTTCCCGTCCACATCTCCAGAAGTCCGTGGATCATACTAGCTTCTCTTCTGTAGCACAGTGCAGTCTGTAAAGCATTGAGCATTGGGTTTAACCATAAACCACCGGAATATGAACGGTGACGCTTGGGTCAATAATTGGTATTTTGGAATTGAGTTAACCACGGACGTCTAGAGATGTGGACTGCGATGCCAGCAAAAAAAAACTCCCAAACCGTTCCCTTCATTGCAAATAAGCATCTGATACAACCAACAAATCTTGTGGAATAGATATCGATGAACTTGGTCAAGTTTGAGTCCAAAATAATGCTGAGGGAACTCAGAATGTATGTGCAAATGTATGTTGTAAACACTACATGGTGCGAGGCATGCGGCGTTAGACTTTCAAAGTCTTTGAAGTTGTTGACCGATTCCGAACTCGTCATGCAAAAGTGATAAGAACGCAAATGAAAGATAAGTTGAATAGATTATATGATGAACCTCCTAATCCATGCAAATCCTGAGTGTCATTGCGATTTGATGAGTATTTTATAAGCTGGATCAGTCCTTGGATTTTTATTAAAAGAGTAACGCCTCACACCACGCACCCTGTACATGTAAACACTACATAAAATTCGAATTTTAGGCTTGCTCATGGTCAGCTACATAACTTTCCTACCTTTAATTGAAGAGATC
>NC_081449.1:16012504-16012597 GCF_007210705.1 Tigriopus californicus | reverse complement strand
GAAATAAGCTTTTGACAGCACAACTTTGAAACGAACCACTTAACAATTAAATAATATGAAAATGACCTTCGTTTAATTGAAGAAAGTTAATTT
>NC_081449.1:16012352-16012468 GCF_007210705.1 Tigriopus californicus | reverse complement strand
ATTCGAATTTTAGGCTTGCTCATGGTCAGCTACATAACTTTGAAACGAACCACTTAACGAATAAATTATATGAAAATAACCTTTTCATAATTGAAGCGATCTACGTTAATTATTCT
>NC_081449.1:15961413-16012316 GCF_007210705.1 Tigriopus californicus | reverse complement strand
AGGCTTGCTCATGGTCAGCTACATAACTTTGAAACGAACCACTTAACAAAAAAATTATATAAAATGAAGTGCCTTTAATGAGAGATGGTGCGGTGGTAACGCAGTTGACTAACGCGCGACCGAGTTATATGGGTTCGATCCCAGTTTCCCCCCCCCTTTGTCTGTCTAGGGGATGTCCGCTTCGAACAGCTTCGCTGCATATTTAATTATCATCCTCATTTGATTGGTTAATAAGCTAAATCCTTTCATACCTCACCATGTAACTCTTCATTGATGAAAGGGCAATTTTCTTTTTAGCTTTTCTTTTTTTTCTTTCTTGTTGTTTAGTTGATTCCCAGGAGAGTGTTTAATCGTTCATTATGTACCCTTTTATGTACGGTGATTTGAGAGGGCAAAACTTTAAACCAACTAGCTTGATTGCGCAGAAATTTGAAATTTGTAATAGCAACGACCTGGGCTAGTTCGATATAAAGTAAAAAGGTGATATGTTCACTCGTTTTCAAATTGTTAATTTAAACCCTGTCATCCCCATCCATTCTTTAGTGGTTCATGATTTAGCCCATGAAGTCATTTCCGAACTCGCACCTTAAACTCCTTTCTGTATCTAAAAAGATGATCGAAGTGGCTAAATTAAAGCAAAGATGGGAGAATAGTTTGATATGTAATCAATCGCAGTTTTGGGGGATGTAGTTGCAAGTGCCTATATTTTTGACTTACTAATTGGCCAATTTTCAATTCCAAACCACTCATTACCCTAATCTAATGTAGATATTTGACTTCCACTAAATGAACTGTTTTGAGAATATGGATCTTGGCTTCTATAATTTGGTAGGATCTTGACAAAATGTGTTTTACTTATTGTTGAGATCTAAGTAATGAATAGAGCTGAGCGAGTCCGGACTCGAGTCTTTTAGAAGGGAATCGAGTCCGGACTCGTTCTTCAAATTTCTCAAGAAGAGTCCTTTTGCTTTACCTAACCCCTAGTAAAAGACTCGAGTCCGACAAAAAAATCAAAGGGTCAAAAGACTCGCACGAGTCCGACTTTTGCCACACTCGCCCCAGCACTAGTAATGCACGATCTTGACATTCAATGGTAGCTGTCAGTCATAAGTCATTGCATCTTTTCTTGAAAATGCTATTGTAACGGCAATTGATGATATTTTGTGCAGTTCTTTGACTTTCTATGAGTTGAAATAAAGATTGTCTTTGCAGGTGCGGTAGTAATCTCTAAGCCATGTTCGGTGTCTGAACTTGTTTTATGAAAATTAGAACGAATCTGGCTCAACAAGCAAATTCCGACAGTCACGGGGTCATAAAAATCTCGACTACCACCACCTTCTTTCGCGTCGTCCGAACATCTCTTTCCAGATAAAATTTTAACAACCCCATTATTATTCCCCACGGTCAGTGGGTCGGGCTTAGCCGACCCAGGTACCGCCAAATGGGGCCATTCAAATCAAGACATTATATTGTGCGGGGTTCATTTTGGCAGATCCCAGCCTCTGGAGTCGTCAATAATTGTTCGATCGTTCCTGGGTCGTCGTTCATTTATGAGCACAATAAAATCTGCAACCCAATGATTGATTTGGAACAAGCTCGCACTGAGCTTCTTGGGGCCAGATGACTTGCGTGCGTCGTTGGCTGAAATTTTTGTCTTTGGATTCTGCCTCGACTGGTCAGAAAACCTGAACGTTTATTAGAAATATTGAGAGCCTATTCTGTCGGTTGCTTCTGGGCACATATTTTTTTTCACATTAGAGGATCCTTCGAGTGATGGTTTTTATCACCCTTTTGGAGACATCCAATGACTCCTATCATCATATGCATTAGCAGGGAAAAAGTTTTTGTGTGTTCATGGCCCACTATTCACTGGAAACGGGCCAGAAAGAACTAAGCAATGGGTTTGTTTTTATTGACCAACATGTCCACTTGAGACCCTGAACGTTTTCCCCCCATTCTTTGGGGCTAGCTGAAGGATCAAACGGGTTGGCTGAGAGGGAGGGCAAAACGAATGTAACATTGGTTTGTCCTTTACAAGCACAAATAGATGATGGGTATCGTGCATTTGACTAATATTGGTAAATGCTAACTAATTGGGTCGAAAATCAGATGATTGTTCGATTGTTGTAGCGACTTGTAACAACATTGGGTAAGAAAACCGGTAGATAAGAACTATAAAATGACCAATAGGTAAGGAAGCAACAGACAATTACAAAACCACATATAACATTGAATTGAATCTTTCAAGCAAGAGAGGTATTTGTGCGATGTATCGATTCAACTTTGTTTCAACAGTTTACACCAAGGGCTGATTGATTGAGAAAACGGTACAGACATTGGGTAAGCTGATCACAGCCGAACCAACCTTGCCGTCGATTGTGTAAAAGTAGACCATGCAACAATAAGGCCGCCGTCAAGTCTGGGCCTCAAGGATGGGCTAATGCTTGAGATTAATCTTTAACCAGTTGTTTCGAAGTCTGTCTCGTAACACAATACATCGATCGGCCATTCTGAAAACCAAGTTGAATATGACTAATTTTGGAACGGGTCCCATATGTTCTGATATAGATAGTTCCGATTAGAGCCCTCCAGTTCCGATGAACCCAACGCCTAATGTTTGTGCTGGAATCACTACTTATGCCTGGTTTTTCTTTATAATCTTTGTAAGATAAATGATTGAACGCGTGCAGGTGGTTATTCATCATGGTTTTTATTTGGCGTATGAACATGGCGCTACTTTCATCCCTCTGCTCGTTCTGATGCGAGAGTTGAATCGTACATTGATCACGGAATAGGTATCGACAACGAAAGGTAAGGATGGGAAGTTTAGCGGTAAACTATTGCTGGGTGTGTTTGAATGGACAGCTTTGAACCAGCCGAACCATCTTCAAGGCCAGTCCTGCTTTTCGGATACATCATGGAATCAAGGATGGTTCTCAACCGGTGGTTATGTTGATATATCTTGGGGGCATTGGATGGTTGAAATAAATGATTTGGATTGGAATCATCCGAGTATTTCGCTTCACCCCCAAATCTCACTTTTTTATAATGCATTGAGTACATCAATCGTCATTCCTTAGGCAAGATCTCGACGGTTTTGAATGGAAAAGGTGCGAAGATAAAAGTAAAAAAATAATCACAATGGTCATTTGAACACAAATAAGCGCAAAGACGTAACAACGAAATGCAAAAATAATCAAATTTTGACAGGCAAGGACGACAAAAAAACGCGTAGGATATTGAGCCCTTTCGTAAAATCAAGGTGTTAAAATGTGGCGGAGCGAAACTTGAGAAAAGACGAAAATGACAAGGGGGGCGGGTGGGCGTGGTGTGTTGAAAAACGAGACTAGAAGTAACTTCAGGATGAAATAGCAGCCACCACCCACGCAGACGTCATTTCCTCCCAAGTTCAAGTAGGCCATGGGAAGAGGGATTCTGGATGACTGGCAGTTGAGTCGGCTCCCCAATGGTGAAAAGTGTCCAATTCGGGAGAAAATCGACCATCTACAAATAGTGTCATGAAGTAGGTATGTACATAGGCGGAAATGTCTGCGGACCCCTTGACCATGACAATGTACCACATGACAGCGCAATGAAGGTGCCATCAGGGTGCCATGGGGTGTGCCTGATCAGGTATGTACGACGGCTCAGAACACGGGCAAGACGCCATCAGAAGATGGACCGACAATAAATAGTAATAGGACAAGGAGGAACAGCTTGTTATCGCTGGATGACTGTGACCAAATCTCTGACTGTGGTTTGAATATCATTGACTATTTGGGTATTGGTGCCGGAAGCTTGAAGGTCTTGCAGCTCGCGAGACTGTTCCTCCAGCTTGTTTAACAGAGACCGATAGCGGAACCGCCCTGTGGCGGGCACTTGATCCAAGTAATTGGCACACGAGGAATGAAATGTGCCCACTTGCGTATTCAGCTGCTTAAGGGTGCTCGACGTGAGCGGAGAGTCGCGTTTGGCCGTGGACAGTTTCCCGCCTAACGTGACCGACAATTCAAGCAGGGATTCCCGATCGCTCCCCAAACCCGAATTCGACGATCCACCCATCTGCGCTCCCGAGGACGAGGGCAACGTCGCGCTTGCAGCTGCCCCGGAAGTAGATGAACCCGTGGACGTGGCGGCGGCAGTAGCATTGCGCCCCAACACGACGGGCTTGTGGGCCACACTGGGCTTGGGTCTTGTGACGGTGGAAGGGGCGGCGTAGATGTTGTTGCATAAGGTGGGTTTCGCGGCCGGTTTAGGCGGGGGCTTCACACCCGGCTCCTTGGGTGGCTTGGTGGTGGGCGGGGCCAAGGTAGGCTTCATGGTGGGTTTGACAGGGACCATGGGTTTCTCGGTCTCGGTGCTGGGCACTGGAGGCCACACCCGCTTCTCAAACTTGACGGTGGTCTTTTCATTGCCATCGGCGGATGTGGGCGACCCCGCCGGATTGTGGGACTCGTTGGTGGGCGAGGACTTCTTCCGACCAGAGGATTGCTCCGAAGACTCCCACATCTTCCGCAGGGATGAAATTGAGCCGGTGCTCTTGCGCTTGTCTTCATTGGTGGGATCGTCGTGGGGCTCGGGGTCGTCTTCCGGAGCTTCCTTCAAACTGGCCATCTCGTCGGATTTATTAGGCGCGGGAGGGGTTGCCGAGGTGCAGCCCACACTGCTATGACTGGGAGGGGCAGTTTTGGGCCCAGATACCTTTCTCAGCCTCGCCTTTAAGTCCATGGGATCTGATTCTGGGGACGCATGATCAAGTGCATTGGGAGCCTTTGCTTCGTGGGAAGTGTTCGCCTTCTTCAATCGGGCTTTGAAGTCGACGATGCCTTTGGCGGCCGAGTCCTCGGCTGTGGGAGTAGGGGCCAATTCGGTGGGCTTGGCCTTTTTCAAGTTGGACTTGAAATCCACCTCGTGCGAGTCCGTCTTGGACACAGCCTCTTTCCTATTGGGGTCCTCTCCGCGTTTGACCTTTCGCAAATTGGCCTTGAAGTCGATCTCGTGGGCAGGAGGAGGAGGAGGAGAAGGAGATGGAGCTGATCCGACGCCAAACCCAGTTTGAGTTTGGGTTGGCAATGATGAAGAGGAGGCAGAGCCCGGTTTTTCGGCCGAGCTGCTTTGGGTATGAGGATTATTACTGACCTTATGACTTTTCCGCTCAGGCGGGATGGGACTCTTGGCACGAGATCGCAGAGATTCGGAGAGTTCGGAGACCAGTTGAGTAGCAGGATGATGAGAGCCGTTTTCCGGGTTGTTCAGCAATGTATTGGGTTCACCCTTAGAGGCGGGCCTGGAGGAGGACGCTTTCTTCTGACCGTTTTGCATCTTTGGCTTATTGTCATGGGCAGTCCGCAGCTCGTCGGCCAGTTTGAGGCCCAAGGCACCTTTGAGGGACTTCATGTGTTCCGGATTGTCCCCGGGGTGAGGCTTAAATGTGGATCGATTCATGCGGCCTTCACTCTCAAATGCCGCCGAGCCCGAGCTAGACAAACTGCCCACTATGGGGCTCTCCCAGGTTCTGGCTTCGGAAATGGGTGATATGGAGCTTTTTGTCGGCGGAGGAATCATCTCGCTCTCGGATTCCGACGAAATGACCCCTTTCTCGAATTTATCGGGCAAGTTCTCTTTGTTCGAATCCTTCCGTTTAGAGCGAGGCGACGGTCGCGGGCGTTCCCTCCCATCGGGCGGGCTGGCCACCTCTCCTGGGTGATACAAAGAGTCTAGCCCTTCAGCTGTGGCTCCTCGCAGAGGGGAGGTCGAGTCACCTGGACGACGAGGCCCAATGGAGCCACTTGGTCGGGGATTAGGCGAAGCCCGATTGGCAGAGCTGAATCCCCCATGGGAGGAATTGGATCGCAACATCTGAGCATTGTGAGCGATTCGCTCGAGACTGTTGTCGCCACCGTCGATCAGACTTCGGTTTTCCAACACGGAATCGGATTCCACACCCTGTTCCACCACGGGCTCCGGGGTCATTCCGGATTGACGCAACGACTCAAGATAGGCTCCGATTCGCGCACCTTTGGGCAAAGTGCCGTAGCGATGGACCGCCCTCTTCAGATTGTGCTCGTCTAGGGCACCCACCTGGATGTCCTTTCTGTTACGTTGGTGATGGGCCAAAGATCGAGGGGATCCGGAGGACGAGCTGTTGTCCTTGGGGGATTGCGGCTTGCTGCTACTGTGGCTACTAGGTTTGGCCCTGGATCGCTCCTGGTGTTGGCGGTAGGATTCCAGACTTCGGTTATTGGCACGTCGGAATTGTTGATGTTGTTGTTGTTGTTGTTGCTGCTGCTGCTGTTGAGGTGGATTATTCGAAACCCTAGGGGCGAAGGTGGATACGCCCATTTGGTTTTGCGCCTCCAATTGATCTTCTTCGCTCTCGTCGTATTCTTGGCTGGCCAAGGTTGATAAATCACGGTGATATCCTTCAAAGACAACAACAATTTAAAAATGAGGATGTGGCAAGGAGGTTAACAAGGAACAAGCGTTTGAAAACGTAAAAAAAAAGAGAAGAAAAAGCAATTGATAAACGAGCACAAAACTAAGCTTACCGTTCGGATCCATGTCGGAACCCTCGGGATCACCATCGGTGAAGGTGCTATCCCGAAATGAGCTGAAAATGTCCAAGCATTTGATCATTGGGAATTAGGAAAAAAGAACCCAACCTCGACCAACCCTGGTCAACTAGAAATCCGGGCCCTTACCTAGTCCTTCGTGGAGGCGTGGGAGCTTGTCGGCCCTTCTTGTTCGTGTTCCGCCTTAATTGAACCACGGTACTTTTGGTGCTCAAAATGCCCTGAGAGGACATCAGGGGTTCGTTGGTTTGCGAACTGTTCACCGTGCTGTTCTTGGTGGGCGGGGGACCTCGTTGGAGCGAGGAACCCCCTCCAAATGTAGACAGCATGGGTGTGGAGGACATGGGAGCCTCGGGCTCCATGGCGTGAGCAGATCCGGTCCGGGGTGAGCCCGCAGGCAAGGGCATCTCAAAATCCGGGATGCTCTGTTTGGCCGAGGACGAGGATCCAGTTCGCGCCTTTTTGTTGGGTAGCTGAGGGGTGGACATTCCGCCACTCAAGCCGCTCCCGCCCCCGTGGACCAATTGCCTCTCTACTTCGTCAGTGATGGAGGATTCCTGAAACATGTTCTCCATCGAGTAATGGATGTCCAGGAAGGTGGGCCGATGGTCGGGCTCCCAATTCCAGCATTTGTGCATAAGCTCGTACACGCGGCTGGGACACCCGGGAGGGCATTCCATGCGATAGCCCGACTCCAAGAGCTGGTACACGTCAGTGAGTTCCACTCCGGGATAAGGTGACATGCCGTAGGTGGCAATTTCCCACAGCAGGATGCCAAACGCCCAGACGTCAGATTTGGTGGTGAACTTGTTGTAGGCCAGACCCTCGGGTGCCGTCCACTTGATGGGGAATTTGGCTCCGGGATGGGCCGTGTACGTGTCGTCGCGAATGAGGCGAGCCAGGCCGAAATCCGCCACTTTCACCACGTGGTTTTCACCCACGAGGCAATTGCGCGCGGCCAGATCGCGATGGATGAAGTTGCGCGACTCTAAGTAGCTCATGGCCGCGGCAATTTGCGTGGCCATGTACATGAGGACGACCTCGGTGACCTCGAGGCGATTGGCGTTCCTCAAGTAGTCTAGGAGATTCCCCCTGGACATGAACTCCGTGACAATATAGAACGGGGGCTCACGGGTGCAGACCCCTAGCAGTTGGACCAGATTGGGGTGTTTCATCTCCTTCATGATGGCCGCCTCCTCCAAGAAATCGGACAACTTCATGGTGTCCTCCTGCCAGACAAAAGACATGAAAAAGACGGCGATGAGCATCTTCCCCCTTCGTTAACTTGGGTCGATAGATATATATAGAGAAACTCACCCGTAAGGTTTTCACCGCAATCGTGACGTTGTATCGCTTCCAAACGGCCTCATACACGTCGCCATATTGGCCGCCGCCCAATTTATGTTTCATCACAATGTCCGTCCGATCCATTTCCCACTCGTCGGTCTCGGGACTAAATGCAAACAGGGCGGGCTTATCCCGCTTCGGGGCCGGGTACAACAATTGCGTGATGAGTCCATCCGCGTGCATGGAATGGTGGTGAACCAGCTCGGCCAAGGTACGGAAGCGCGATTCCGCCGTTACGAAAAAGGCCGCGTCCTCGCTCTGCTGGATGCGGTAGTGGTACACACGGCCTTCGTAGCGCAGACTGATGGACCGCTGACCGGGGGAAGACTCGCTCTCACGCACCAAGAACGACCCGTTGATCCCCGAAGACAGGAGATACTCGGCGGCGTTCCGCGAGATCGGCCCGTGGTACCAGGAATGTTTCTCGAGCGAGTTCACGGGCGTCACATAGTTGGTGGGCACCCAGCCTACGCAGCCTGAGGCCGAATGGGCCTCGCACCATTCGCCCGATTTGTTGTGGCCGAGGATTCGGATTTGCTCGCCTAAGAATCGCAATCAGAACCCGGGTTGAACATAGCCCTCACGGGGTGTGGGTGGACCAACACTTGGGAAGACTCACCTTTCTTGAGCGAGAGTTGATTCTCGCCGCCGGATTGGAAATCATAGAGAGCCACAAAGAGCTGAGGGTCTTCGTCGGTGGCGGATATGAGCAAGTTCTCGCGACTGGTCCAACGCATGGAGCCGTCCAAGGAGTAGCCGCCCCCGGCGGATCCGCTATCGCGGACACTCATTTCGTCGGGTGGGATCTCGGGCAAAGGGCGATGCTTCAGCATGCCTTCTGAAACGAGACAAAGAAGAAGCATGAACCAATCAGGATCACTCCTCAATGCTCAGTTCAATCATTGACATTGTAAGGGGGGAAATCGAAAAATCTAGTCTGAAAACTGGGGAAGGTGGTGTTCAAATGTCATGGGGCAACGAACCGTGCTCGAGTCCATTACTGGGTTGGAGCCATTGCGCGATCAGTGGGTGACTGACTGGCCTCCCCATGTCGCGATTGGCACACTTTCAGAATTCGGGACCCCCCGCCCGGCCATATTAAGCCAGTGGATCTGAAGAGAAGTGAGTGCAATCTGGAGACGAATTCGGGGGCTGGGGTTACCCTAGACAGGGAGTACGTTTAGCTCACAATCTATACGTACATTGCTTGATGGGCATGGTCAGGTCTGGACATTGAGTATGTGGAGCCCAGACCCACCATCACCGAGATGGACATAGATCAATGGGTCGGGCTGCTTTAGTCCGCCAAATTGTCATGTGAAAACTACCCACGCGGCCATCACAGATATACCCGGTCATAACCGGACCCTTTGACTTACCCGGAGTGGCCGGGGCGTGTCGTTGACTCATCAGGGGCAAAGGGCTCAAACCCACGCTCCCGTCTTCGGGCCCCGGCATCAAACCGCCATAGCCACTGCCTGGGCCGGCCGGCGGGCCCGAGCGGAGGGACGCGGACCCACCGCTGCCGCCGGGATAGCGGGTACCACTGGGCCCAGCCCCCACCCGGCCCCCGGCGTTCTTCCGGCTTTTTAAAGGACCAGCCGAGCCGGACAATTCGGTTCCAGCGGGCCAGCCAGGTGTGGGCGGCAAAGGGGCGCCGGGTCCACCCGTGGCCACTATACCGCCCTGAGCCGAGGCCGGTCGGGCCTCTTTGCCGGGTTGGGCGCCCATGAGGGCGTCGGCACGGCGGGCGGGACCAGCCCCAGACCGGGGGCTACACGACGGCCCCGAGGGTTTCAGGCCCAAACTGACCTCATCTTCTCAAGCCGGAAGTCACTGGGCCGGACCCAACCGGTCTGCGGAATAGATCCGGTGTAGATTGGGACCCACCCGGCTGACTGGCTGACTATTGGCCCGCTATCTCAGTCAGTCAGTGGGCGTTGGTCTGGCCTCTGCTGGCCGGGGTGAACTGGGTTAAACACAGCCCCAGCGATCAACCCCGTTTCCAGCCAGCCCGTCCAGCTGATCACGGCTCGGATTGGCGGCCAGACGTTCACGGGCGACTCTTCATGTCCATGGAGGGATCATCGATCAAATCCGACAGAGACCAGGGGTTGGGTGGCGGCTGAGGGATCGGGGGGATGGGCAGGACATGGATGGGAGGGTTCCCTCCTCTCGCCCACCCGGACATCAATCCAGGGAGGGAAAAAGAGCGCAAGACCGAGCCGATGTCAGACTTTTTCAGGCCGTGAGCCGTATTGGATGGCACTTGATCCTGGGGATTGTCGTCTAGGACGTGGAGAGGCGCCACACCTCCAGTTCAGATGTCCAGATTCGATCGAGTCGAGCTCTGCTCCTGTCTTTTAGTCCCTTTAGTCCAGAACTCCAGAATCCAGAACAACGACGATCTGACGGACTCAGTCAGTCAGACAGACAGACAGACAGACAGACAGACAGACAGACAGACAGACAGAGTGTGCAGCCGAAATAAGCAGCAGCATCCATCACTCCATCAGAACAATGTTCCAAATTCCAGTCAGCGTTGCCACTCAGTCCCTATGATAAAAGACCAGAAGTTCAGGGGGACAACTCAATGCGGAATATGGGGCGGGCAGGAGCCCTAGCCCCCCTCTCCTCATGCCTGGGAGACTCAAGCCTAACAACGCTCTAAACCCACCTCATGACCCATGACCTCTGACCCACCATAACCGCTCCAGTCGACAGGGCCGCTCAGCTCACACATTCACGTCCATGGGATGCTCATAAACCGGCCTGGGGACTAGACCGGATATTTTTTTTTCAGTCTGAGCCGTCAATCTTCCACTTAGCCTTCTGCCCCGGGCGGGTCATCATTGGGCGCTCGTGTTCCGAAATTCGGACTTGTCTGGCTCCCGGACCGACAATCCGGCGACTCTCCCCATTCGGGATGAAAGGCAACGTTACCCGGCCCTCAGCTCAGTGTTGCCTAACAGACACCATTTGAAACGTGACCCTGGAAGAATTAAATTCGACCTAAGATCGTAAACATGATGAGGTAAACTATGAGTCTGTTACTAATGGGTCTTTTCGCCCAGAAAAAAAGCCAGGTGCTCCATCCCATGGATGGGAAGTCCATCATTTTCAGGGCATGATTCTCCTCAGGGTCCATGGGTAAACCGAGGAAAGTCGCTCCTGAAGCCTTGTTAGTGGAAACACTGCCCCATTAAGATTGAAAGGGGTGGATCCTCACTGACATCGGCCCGAACCGAAAGGAAATCCCAGCTAGTTACGTCCAATATTGGACATTCTAAGCGATTCAGATTCCAATGGTCGCGTATACAATAGCCAGTGCTGAAGTTTGAGTATCTGTATAAGTTATCATAAGCTCATAATTCAACGGTAGTCAAGGCCCAAGGCGACGGGGAGTCTTCGAGCCAGCTCTATTCCAGTTTTGTGATCTGTGTCAGTGTGTACAAATATTGTCAGAACTCGGCCAGTTCAGCCAGATCTACCGGTTTCTCAGGATCGGGCCGTCCCCATTTGGGTTCAGTTGGAAGTACGAAAGCTAGAATGTCAGTGAAAAAGTGCTAAAAAGAATCTTAGACAGTTAAGGGGATAACGAGCCTGTAAATCATGCTTTTCTTACCTTGGTATAGGCAGAGTATTTGCTGGCTAGTTTTGACATAAAGCGGGATCATGCAACATGCAACAGCTAATTAGTGGCTAAGCATATGCTAATGAAATTGCTACTGAAAGTGCTACTAACACTTTTTGGGGGGGTTAGTTTTCACGGGCTTATAACCGCTACAGGGAATGTAATCCCTAGTACTATTTAAATGAAATGGTCTATTTATTATCTTTTAATCTTTATATGAGCTAGTCCTTGAATGTAGGGTTGATCTGGAAGCCTATCTAAAATTTGTCCAAGTCTGACTTGAAAGATGTTACCGGATCAATATTCCCTACGAATATTAGAGGAAAGCAAAAAAGTCACTCATTAAGTTAGTTTTAAGTTGCATTTGATACTTTTGCGATCTACAACCGAATTCTTTCATAAAATAGACCAAACCATATCTATTTAGCGACGCAGAAACTGAGATAATGGTTAGAAGACATTTATTGATCCATGGGCAGTGTACAACTGATCGAACGAAATAATTGGCCTAATTGTAGACTCGGAACATACTCACGGGAATTAAACAAGTCCATACAAAGAGGAGCAACGACACAAATCATTGAAATACACAACACAGACTTAGTTCATCTTGTTTTGTTCACATCAAAATACATCTTTACGAGTATTGAGAGAAAAGCTGAATGTTGCCTGATGACATTTATTAACCCTGTCCATTTTGTAGAGTGACTTCATAAAACTTTTCTTTTGTGCCATTTAATACACCATTTAATTTTTTTTTTGTCCAATTTGGCAACCATTTTTCTTGTTTCATCTGTTTTTCTTTACTTAAAGTTTTGGAACCACCCAAGGATCTCACATCAAACCCAAAAGGAACCTCTGTGCTCAATTGAAAGAAATTGAAAGAAGCACCATTTTCCCCTCAAGTGTTTTGTGTACAAACACAAGTTTGGGCAAGTTCCTAAGCATTGGACTAGTTGCCTTATCAGTGCTTGCTTCACATCAGTACTTGCTACTTGCCCTTTTTCCATTAGCACTTGCTTGTTAGTGCGATTGTCATGATTGCAGGCACTTGACTTGTAAGTTACCGCATTGATCTCGGTTTCATAGCTTTGATCCCAGGTCAAGGACCAAGGAAAACAATCATACGCCATCAAAACTTCAGCCCACTTGACCAAGGTGATTGATGGCTAATTCGCGAATTGATCAAGCTCTGTTTTTTCCAAAATTACCCAGCACAACTGTTTAAATGTGTTTGTACATAAATGTAAAATAAATTGTGTTTTGTTTTGCCCTTGCCACTGAAAATATGAAAATAAATCTAGCTGCATGTGTATAAATGGAAGTGGCAGGAAAATATGTTTCTAAAAATGTGCTGGCATTTCTTGTGCTGGCATTTCTTGTGCTGGCGATTATTGTGTTGGCTCAAACTGCATCAGAGGAACTTCAATAGTTTTCACAGCATGACCATTGACCAAAAATAAGACTGCGCATTAGAAAAGAGCCAATCAGAGCCTCACCCTTGATCATTAGAAGGCTTGTTCTACCAAAAGTGTAATTTGAATTGAAAATTTTAGACCACATCAAAAGAAATGGGCGTTGGTTTCATGACATTGAATAAAGAAATAAGGTATAGGTGATTATAGTGCTGAGCACCTTTGGACGATGGATTTGTCGCCTTCTGGCAGCCATCGGCGTCATGGCCAGCTTCAAGCAGGCTTGAACCAAGCCTTGTATCAGCAAGTATGAGGCTTGAAAAGGTTCGCATCGTCTCATCACTACTAGGTTAGATGAGAAATGTGAATGTAGATCCCGGGGTACCCTGAGAAATTTTTTAAAAGGGGTAACATTTAGATGCTAATAATAACCGTTGTTCAATAGATAAATCTTAAGTCTCCTCTATGTCGTGTCTGTCTAACTGGTTGATGCGATGGTCTGATTGTTCCCTAAATTAGTATCCATCCACGCTATTACTTATTCTATTGCTTGCTAACCGCCGACAAGTATTATAATTGTTGTTTGTTGTTATTGCCTCCCTCTTTTCCTGGCTAGTTCCAACTAGGCCCTAGTCCCTACCTCAGTGCTGCCAGATGGGGGGTTTAGCCCGCCAGGTTTTGCTACTTCTGGAGTTTTTAGATTCTGTTTGGCGGGGAAGATGAATCTGGCCGTTTTCTGGCCGTTTTGAACGGGAAAATTTTCAACATTGACGGATAGACCCAAATATCGAAGGAATTGGCATATGTTTCCAAAGCTTTGAGGATGCTTTGCAAGAAGGCAAGTTGTTCCTCGGCAATTTTATCTCATCGCACTTTCCTTTTCATACTTCAGAGCAATTGATTAATGTACAGCACACTTTTGGGCACAAATTGACGCGTTTGAATTGTGAAGCATGCTTCACTTGTATGATCATCAATTCATCTCTCTACAAATAACATAGCTCTGGGTTTAGTGCAAATAGAGTACATACGTTACTGTTTCAATAGAGGTTTTCAAGTTAATGTTTTCAATTTCAGAGGCAATCATTTTTTTCATGATGGCCATCTCAATAAATGCATAAGATGTGGCACAACGGCAATGCATTTTTTCTTACTGAAATCGAGGTATGACCATATGAACACAATTTTCACTTGTTTCAGCATTTCAACAATGTCCCCCTCCTGTTTAGCCTCTTTCGAAAAACCAAACCATAGACAAACATGGAGGGCCAATATGAAAGCTTTCAGAGTCGAAAAACTTTTTTCCGTCATAGATTCTAAAATGCTTGAAGGTGGACTATGATTTTCAACAGATGCCACGTCACTCACATTTTATGTGTGAAAAATGTTCAAACAGGACACCTCTACATCCACTAAAAAATTGAACCATAGTTCTGCTTTATGAGATGCAATGTTTCACTGTAATTAAATTGTGAAAGCCACAGAGTAGGGTAAAACATCTGCCACTCGGCTAATTTACGCTCCACAATCTTGAAATGTCTGGTTATAATAGTCGGTGGTGACAGCAAGTTCTGTGTATGACACAAATAGTTAACGGAAGGCTAGGAAATTCAACTCATGCAGAAAGGCATCTGATTGTACATTGATGTGCCCTAGAATGGCCTTTTCCTGGCCCTTTTTTAAAATATATTTAGCGGTGAATGTCTTGACTTGGCGTTTTTCGGGGGGTCATCTGGCGTTTTTAGCCTGTTGCGAGCGGGCAGCACTGCCTTGCCTCCCTCACCGTGCCTTACCGTGCCTCACTCACTCACTCACTCACTCACTCACTAGAAGCGATATTGTCTGCTTTGGCGGGAGAGTCTCAAGTCGTCTCCATTCAGTTTGAAGTGTTCCGAGGATGGCGGAGCGACCCGAAGATTTGAATCTGCCCACGGCCGTGGTCAACCGCATCGTGCGCGAAGCCCTGCCCACCCAGGTGAGTAAACTCAGCCCATGAACCACCACCCCACTAACTGATTGACGGACTGATGACCTAAAAGGTTGGCTCATCCATCCTTGCATCCTCTGCAGTCCCGATATCTCGTCCCATCGGACTGGGCTCTGAAATTGATTGGCTAATGGTTATTAAGCGGCATTCATTGCAGGTGAAGGTGTCGAAAGAAGCCAACGCGGCCATCGCCAAAGCCGCTTCCGTGTTTGTGTTGTACGCCACGTCCTGCTCGAACAACGTGTCAGCCAAGGCCAATCGCAAGACCATCACGGGCGGGGACGTGATTGCCGCCATCCAGGAGATGGAGTTCGACAAATTCGTCCACCCGTTAGAAATCGCCCTCTCCCAATGGAAGGGACAACAGAACCGCAAGAAGGAGGACGCCAAGCGCAAGAAGGAAAAGGTACATGCATTCAGCCTCACACTGGGCACGGACAAGCGCCATCCGATCCATAGACACAGGTCACGCAACTCGCGGTCGGACCGAGCTCAGGCGGTTGACACCGCTTTTGCCATGCCAACAACACTCACTGATCACCATTTTGGACCCCCACCCACCAGCGAAATCTCAATCAAGGCCCACTTATCATATCAAAGAGTCATTGCCCCTGCCCCCGCACAACCCAATAACCATGCCTCTTCCAACGGAGGGGTGCATACACCCCAAGTCTCGCGTTTGGGGTGGGCCCATGTTTAGGTGCGCGGCCTGGCCTTGGTCGTCCTGCCGGGGTTACCTGTCCCCAGGAACCCTCAAAATCAACACTCCTTTGTGCTTGAAGTTCGCGGAAAGTTTTACTACCAGACGACATGACGCTGACACGGTACTGTGTCTGTCTGCCCTCAAGTATAAGATTCATCACGACTACGAAACGTGGCCCTGGATCGTACTGGCCTTACTTTTACTTGTACTTACTTTCCTTTACTTTACTCTAATTGCCTAGCATCTGTGGCATGCAGTTATGAACTAAGAAACATTTTTGGGGCATAATGATTGGTTCAATGAACTTTGGCATGGTCGTCCCCGTCTGAAATCTCTAATATTTTCGATGCTCTTTATCTGGTGATGTGGGGCTTGGGCAATGGCCAATGAATGCTCTTAGCCCAAGATGTGTAACGTGAGTTCGGTCTCGAAACGCTGGGAAATTGCGGTTTCGTCGTTTGATTTTGACGGCATTTCAAATTGCAGGTTGTTACAGATACCATCCATCTATCATCTGTCCTCCGTGCTTTTTCGTGCCGACAAGTTGTTTCCGATTGAAAAATGGCTACAATCCCCTCCAACTGATCTAACCATTCGAGATTCTCTTTCGCTTGCGGAGACGAAATCGAAATTTTCATGTGTTTTTTTTTTTGATTTTGTGACTTGCAGGCTGCGGCCAGCCTAGGTTCCGCCTCCGAGGACAAGCGCACCACCGACGACAAAGAGAACGAAGAGGATGACGACGAAGACAACGACGACGATGACGAGGAAGCTCAGGACAATGCCAATATGGAATAACATTCATCATCAAGGCATGCGGAAGGCAGAAAACAAACGAACAACCAAAACCACACTGGAGTATTACATAAACTTTGTTCAATAAAAATATCACACAATGCAGTGTGTACCACCCCTGGGCACACGCGTTCTCAGGCGTTCGCTCGCCGGGCCTCGGCCTTTTCCTTGAGCTTCTGATCCGGATTCTGGGGCTTGGTCAGCACGAGTTCCACCGACTCGACCACGATCTCAAAGTCACCTCCAATCCGATCCGAGCGGGGCGGGGCGGGCAGGAAACTGTCGTACAAGATGGACCGCTGACCCTCATTGGTTTTGAAGGCTTCAAAGATGTGTCGCTTGGCCTCGGGATCTTCGACCTCGATCACATTGGCCGTGTCGTCTGGTTGAGGAAAAGCCTGACTAACGCACGCACACACACACAGACATGTCAAGATGAGGAAACACTGAAATGGAAACAATGAACGGATGGATGGATGAGCCACTGGGAATATCAGACCGAGCTTTGAACATCCATAGGACGGCCATAGAATAAATCTCTGAGGTTTGGGGAACTTACCTTGACCATGGTTGATAACAATGAAATTGTTTATGAACTTGATCTGGTTGATTGAATACTAAACGGGCTTCGGTTCTCTTCAGTGGACAGAACCAAACTCCTCGAGGTTGAGCAGGCAACTGACTTGCTGATAAAGACCCAAGAGTTGGCAGGATAGATACCTTGGGCCTAGCTCATACCTCAGGCCGATCCGCCGTTCAACCATCCAAGCTAGCATCACAATATTCCGATATTCTCGTCGCCTCTCCCATGACTGTCACTCCTGGTTCTAACGACGTAAAAGCCAGCCTGATAAAATTTATTCAGGTATTCGAGACCAAGCCTGTTTCGAGCAAAGTGAATCCATTCGTACAAGCCACAATAGCAACTTTGGGTCGGATATTCGGGATTTAACCTGCAGACCAATGGCCAAGACATCCTTGGGACATCCGGAAAGGGCTAAACAGAGATTGGCACTCGGGGAAAGCGAGAGCGAGAAATCCCGAGAAATATTCCCAGACTTGAATGATGAAACTTTCTCAAAATGTGTGTTTCGCGAGAATCTCTTGGAAGTAATTACTGCCTTCAATAAATGTAATAATGTTTGAACCTAGACTGAACCTTGGTTTGTTTTTATTATTTTTTCCGACCTTTATTTGAAGTATATATATGGAGTTCCTCGATCAAATATGTACAATTGGCCTTTTCATATGATGACTCAGATCTGACCCAGAAAGACCAATATGTCCATGTAACAGAAGGATTACATAGGGATGTTGTAACTAAATGTAACCCCTTTTAATCTGCCAGATTATCATGTTCTTGAGATAGGATCGACTATTACTCAAGAATTGGCTTATTTTCGAGTAAGACCGACCTGAAAGGTTGTAGTTTAAAGGCTTACATTAGTCTTTAATTGTTGAAAGAACGATTAGGTGGGCAGGAAAGGCAGGAAAGGTCTGCGTAAGTAGCTTTAAACAAGATGATTTTAGCTTTTGAGGGGGTCAACCGAACCAAAAGAGTTGGTTGTTTAAGGGGAAACGAATTTCGCACCAAATTGGGACATTAAAGCTGGATTCTTGGATGATCAGCTTACCCCTCTGCCACAGTGGTTCAAAATCCTTTGTGAATTCCAACAGGAATATCCAAGCAAATGTTGTTAACTATTAGCCATATGAGCGCCACATTTGAGCCAGAATTCAATATATCAATCACGTCTAAATTATTTCTTATGGTTTTTGCAAGGAAAAAGACTGTTAAGGTGGAGATGAGAAATTTTCCATTGAACTCACTCAAAAGCTAGCCCAAATATAATATGAAAAAGCGCCCTCCAACAACTCTATCAAACCCGTTTTATGAGGCTTGCCAAAAGATAACCTTGGCAGGGCAAATGTGTTATTTTGGGGTTTCTGCTAATACAGAAATATTCTATAATAATCAGGTCTCAGAGAAAGGTAGGAAAAAAAGCAAAAGGGTTACTTAGAAGGTACAAAATTTTGCCAAAAACGGCAGAAAAAGGTAGCGAAATCAGCCAAAAAATGGTAAAAAATAGAAAATGTTGTAAAAAAGAATAAAAATAGTTGTAAGCTTGTCAAAAAAGGAAAAGAAATAAAGGAAGTATTATTTTGACACACAGTAGCTGAGTGGTCTATGTACCCTATAGACGCATGACATGGTTCCCCAGAGGGCGTGGGTACAAATCCCGTCTTCGGAGAAAACCTCGGTCTTAGCAGGGAAGGATCCTTGCGTAGTCAATAAGCCCTTTATTATAGACGCTTTAGTTGCTTGGGTCAAAGAAACCAGGGTGGTGCTTGAAGAACAGGCTCTCTCAGTAATTGAGAAGTCGACTGATTTGACCAATGTAGAGGTTGAAGTAGTATTTCCTCTTGAAATAGAGCACAAAAAGACAGTTGTAGAGAAAAAAAATCTCTCCTAGAGGACAAGCCCTCTAGTCTGTCCTGTTTACCGGAAGCAGCCTTGTCCTTAAGAAGGAATAGGCTTTCAGTTTGACCACCCTAGATAGTGTCAAAAACTTCTCAAGTTCGGCCTTGACAAGTACAATGGGAAGGAGGGATGTTCAAAGGTCGGTTGTCATTTTTTCACCCGAACTTGTGCCGTCAGTCCATGAGACTTAAGACGTGCTTTAATGTACGGTGTACCTCTGTCCACGTAGATGGGACGCAAAGAAAGGCGAAAAATAGGATAGCTCAGTTTCGAGCTTAGAGTTAGAGCTGACCCTATTCCTAAACCTAATCCCACCCCACCCCCTTCCTTTACCCGTTTAGCTTCCTCCCTCCCTCTCCTCCTACCCCCCCACCCTCTCTCCCAATTCCCTCCTCTTCCTTCAAATACCCAATCCACCCCTATTCCTATAAACACTCTCCTCCCTAATATTCCTTGCCCCACCCCTATTCCCAAAATACGTTCATATTCAAATGTAGCTGCCCAACCCATTCCTCAAACCCAACCAAACCCATTAGCTCATGCTTTGCCTCCAGTAGAACGTACATTTGTTAATAAGTGGGATTTCTTACGGTTGTAGAGGATGGTCCAAGATCTTGTGAACTTGGTCCGTCAAAAGAGAGGCCCGTAAAGGGGCTATATTTGAACGTGCATTGTCTGATTTCTAAAAGAGACAACAAGAGAAATTTCATTCATCTCTATAACAGAAACCTGGCTTCGGCCAGGGGTGTTAGATGAAGAACTAACCATAGTTGGTTTCAACTTAGTTCGTTGTGATAGGATACGCCCTGATAATCCGATATTCCCACATAGGGGTATATGCCTATATGTTTGGAATGATTTGCACAATAGTCATGTACAAATGTCGGATGGAGAAGAAGAGGCCTTAATTTGTCATATCCGAGGGCTTGATCTGTCTCTTGTAACAATGTATAGACCCCCTTCTTGCTCAGTAAGCTCTTTTATGTCAGCTCTCCAATTCACTGGAAATGAGTTAGACCGAGGAATTTGCTCGAAGGTTTTCTTTGTAGGGGTCTTCAATTTTCCGGCTAGCGTTGTAGAGTGGGAGGTTAGTCCCGATGGGTATATTCCCATTTCGAAATCGACGTCTCAGTCGTTTGAACATCAGGAAGAATTTGCGATCTTGCGCAATTTCTCCCAGCACGTTGGTGTAGCCACTAGAGAGAATTGTGTTCTCGACTTGGCCTTTTCCAATGACCCTAATCTGATCCAGTATGTCCATGTGACACCTACTAATCTGTCAGATCATCATGTTCTTGAGATAGGGTCGACCATTACTCAAAAGCCGGCGTGCTCTAGAGTAAAACCGGCCAAAAAGGTCGGTTTGGCTAAGTTCAAGTTCAAAGATGAACATTGGCCGTTGATTATAGAAAGATTAGAAGAAATTAACCTGATTTCAATTCTGAAACAGGAATCGTCCATAGATGCAGCCATTGATCAATTAGTTTCAGTTTTTAAGGAAATTTGCTCCAGTTTAGCAATATCTGAATGTGTTCCGAAAGGTGGTACACGGACAAAAATTCCAAAATATAGGAAGACTTTGTTCAAAAAGAGTTGCAAACTAGCAAAAAGGCTGAAGAGCACTTCCAATCCAGCAATCCTGGGTAGTCTCCAAAAAAAGTTGGACATAGTTCAGGGTAAGATTAAGGCCTCCATCGAATATGACCAGCTACAAACTGAGAGTAAGGTGGTTCAGGAGGTCAGGTCGAATCCGAAGGCATTTTTCTCTTATGCGAACTCTAAGAGAAAAATGAAACACCCTGTTGGGTCTTTTGAGGTTGATGGGGAAGCCATTAGCAATGAAGAGACTATGGCTAACATGCTTGGACATCAGTTCTCTAGTGTGTTTTCAACCCCACTGAGTTCGGAAGCAACAGCTCATTGCTCTGAAGATGAGTCTGTTGAGATTGACAAGGTCAGTCAAGTTGAGCGTTTAGATGATCTTGTAGTCACAGATCAAGATGCATTAGAGGCCATCAAGGGATTGAGGCTTTCCAGCTCTCCTGGTCCTGATGGTGTGACATCTCAGTTTCTGATGAGATGCTCACTGGTTCTCGCTCCTGTTTTCTCGTACTTGATGCGCTGCATCTTGGACCAGGGCAAGTTTCCATCTTCACTAAAGTTAGCTCATGTTGTTCCAATTTGTAAAGGGGGAGATAAGTCGCTCCCCAGTAACTATAGGCCGATTTCTCTCACTTCCAATATTGCTTAAGAAGATCATGAAGTCCAAACTTGTTGAATTTCTTGAGTTCAATGAAGTCGTTCCTCCTAGCCAGCACGGGTTCCGAGCACATTTTAGCACTGTTACCCAACTGATTGAGCATTTAGAGCAGGTCATTGAGGGACTGGAAAGGCACGAGTCAGTTGATGTTGTTTGTCTTGTTTTGCCAAGGCCTTCAATAAAGTAGACCTTTTGTTGAATAGACTTCATGACATTAGGATCCAAGGCAATGTTCTCAATTGGATAAGAAGCTTCATTCATGATAGGAAGCAAATTGTTAAGGTTGAGGGATCTCTTTGTGACATACATGATGTCAAGTCAGGTGTTCCCCAGGGTTCGATCTTAGGGCCCCTCTTGTTTATAATATTCGTTGCCCCACTTCAAAAGCTTGGTATTACTGCCAGTCTCTCGTCTTATGCTGACGATACAAAGTTAGTTTCTGGTAGGAATGGCCAAGATTCCACAGCCTTGCAAAGGACTTACATCAAATCTACTCATGGGTAACTGAGAGTAATATGGCCCTGAATGGAATGAAATTCCGCTCAATGACATTTGGGTCAACTCCTTTAAATACTCCACTCGTAGATAATGGAGGTAAAGATATTGAGCAGGTCTCATCTATGAAAGATTTAGGTGCAGTCCTCCAAAATATTGGAAAGCTCGATGAGCATATCCAGTTGAAGGTGGGTAAAGCTTTTCAAATTTGTGGTTGGATACATCGCACGTTTAAGTCCAGAGACAGCATCACGATGCTAACTCTGTACAAGTCGATTGTCCAGCCACATCTTGAATATGCCTCACCCATTTGGGCTCCATTGAGTTCAGCAGGTTTGCAAAAGGTCGAACAAGTCCAAAGATGTTTCACTAGGAACATCACAGGAATGAGAGAGCTCTCGTATTGGGAGAGACAAAAAAAGCTGGGATTGTACAGTGTTCAGAGACGGTACGAAAGGTATCTGATACTGTACGTCTTCAAAAGCATCCATGAGCTTTGTCCCAACCCAGGATTTAGGGTCAATTCTAGTGAGAGCCAGAGTACACTTCCTTTCACCAGTCACTAGCTGTCATCTGTTATTTCTATAGGCAACAATTCCCGCAAAACTCGTAGGTTCCGACTTGTTCGTAGAGCATAAGAAAGAGAGTTCCAGATTGGAATACTCCGAACAAAGAAAGAACTTTCTCTAGGCCGAGTCCGAAAGGGTGGCCGTTTGAGGTATAGGACCTCAGCTCTTCTTGTTTTGGCGACTCCATCATCCCTCAGATGGTCGAGAAACCGGGGCATCATTTTCTTTTCAATGATCATCACACCATTCAAGATCTTCCACATTAGAGTCGCATCAAAGCGATGCCGTCGGGTATCCAAGCCAACCATATCAAGATGCCGCAGCCGATTGGAGTAGCTTAGATTTGTACAGAGAAATCTCGTAAACCTTCTCTGAACCGATTCAAAATGCCCTTTTATGCGTTTATCATATTTCCCAAAGATCTAATATCGATTTTTATTATCACAAATATGAAAGACTGTTTTTGGTTTTCTTTCATAATTTGAATTAACTTTAAACCTGAAGCAAAGATATCTAAAACACTCAAAAAGAGCAGATATTTGATTTTTTTTTTTTGAGAATCGTCCAACAGACATTTAGTTGAGCGGTCACTGAAAACTTCACAACAATCAATGAAGTCTTAAAGAAGCTGTTTTTGAACAATTTCAACAAAGTCTTCAATAAACGACAAAATCGATAACATTCGATATAAAGTAGTGGTGAAATAGATGATATCATAATCTATATTCAAGACTTAACTAAGTGTGCTCCCAATTTGCATTGAGTAGGTTTTTGAAATTTTAGTTTTTATAATGTTTTTATGTATGTAAGTTTTATATGTGCGCTAGGATTCCATAAAGCAATAAAATCAAAATTGATACCCATAATTTTCTGAGGTAGAAACACGCCCAGATGTGTTTTGGGAATTTCCGTTTAAACTTTGAAGGGCATTTTTACCACTGCGTTCAAGTACGTCCGATCGCTAATTTAGAGAAGAAAGCCGTTGACTTCCATTTTGGTTTTCCCGCTCTGGAAGGTTGATCAGCTGATGGGGCAGGAGCCAAGCGGACCCAAAGTGGCTGAACTGAGTGAGGGCGCCCGTCACAGCGGTCACGGCCTCTGGTCTGGCATCAGAAATCTGAGTGGAAACAGAAGGAGAGCGACAACACGGTGGACAGGGAGCATTATTCCATGAAGCCGCCTGGCGGAACGAGCCTACAAGGCTGAAGCCAGACGGAGGAGACAACGGGGTGACCGAACACCTAAGCTGTCACGGGTTCTAGTAACTTCATAGCGAACATCCCACTTGAATTAAAGGCCCAAAAAGTGACTGACATCGGGCTGGGATCAGTGTAGTGGGCCACAAGGGGTGGCTCACATGCCTCCAGTTGTGACGGGACTGAATGTGTTTGGCGTGGTCCGGAACGCAGAACTCCCAGAAGAGTAAGCCTGGTCACCCTAGACTAAATTGAGGCTTCTCTTTATTTATTTAGGATGGCAATAATCATCGCATTTCCTTGACTGTTATTGTTCAGCCGAAGGCAATCAAATCAGCCCCTCTGTTCCCGGTTGTTCCCTCGACTCGTTCCCGCGAATCCCGCGAATCCCGCGAATCCCGTGAATCCAGCCCAGTCATCCGGATTAACGACCGGAAAAAGACCAAAGAATCAGTCCCTCTCCAGGATTGGCTTGACCTTTCCACCGGGACTGAGGTCCCGGTAGCCATGAGCACCACCGCCACGCCCCCCGTGGACGCTACACCCACGCCCAATGCACCGGCCACTGGCGCCTCGGGCGGCGCGATCCTGGCCTCGGCCAGTCCACACCAACGCCTCCTGGCCAAGCAGACCATCATCGACGAGTGGAGCACCCGCGAGAAGCTGTTCCTGGTGTCGGTGGTGAGCTCGAACGGCGGCGACCAGAACTGGGTCTCGGTGGCCCGCACCATGAAGGGGTCCATGGCCGCCACGGCCAACTCTGACGACCCCGACCAGGCCCGGCCCGCCGACTGGTATTCGCAGAAGAACTGCGCCCTCCAGTACGACCGCATGCTCGAGAAACACCAGAGAGACGCCCCGCCCCTGTCCCGGCGCACCAAGCGCACATCTGAGTCGGGGGCCGCCGCTTCGGCTGCCGGATCTGTGCCTGCCCCGTCTGGCGGGGCGACTGGCCCGGTGGGCCCGGGTGCTTCGGGGGCCGGGACCATGGGCACGCCCGATCCGGCCCAGGTCATCGCCAAGAAACTCAAGGATGAACGCACCAAGGAACTCATGACGTTGGTCGAGCACACCAACCGTGTCATGGCCAATCTCATGGAAGAGATCGACGAGTTGGAAGACGATCACATTTCCGAGGAGCGCCTGGACGAAATTGAGCGGGAAATGGCCCAAGAAGAGGCCGAGGAACGCGCCCAAAAGCGGGCCCGCGAGGAAGCTATGAAGGAGCGCGAGCGCAAGAAGCTTGAACTGGCCGCCGCCCTCAAAACCGGGGCTGCGGCCAAACCCCTGACGGGGGCCGCCTCAGCCTCGGTTCAGGCCGCCAAAGAGCGACGATTGTCCGAGGCCTCCGAAGTCGCCACCGCCACGACCTCGACCTCCGCGGATAATGTGGCTCCCATTCCAGCCGACTCATCCGAATCCACCGAGGCAGGACCATCAGAATCTCAAAACCCCAGAACGAAACGCAGTCAGAAAGAAGTGGAAGTGGTCGAAGACCGCTCTGAAAAGGCCGAGGATGCGCCCAAGTCGACCCCAGCCAAAGTTGAGAAAGACACCGAAGACGAAGACAAAAAGCGTTTACCGCCTCCGTCGACGGCGTCGGTCATTCCTACTCAAAGTGTCATCACCACATCCTCGTCCGGCGTGTCCACCGCGTCCACTGTTAACACGACTAGTACATCAGCCGCGTCCGATACGGTCACGCCTTCTTCGAACGTGCGAAGTAGTAAGCGGACCACTAGTGAGAAATCCGAAGACAACGAAGAAGAAACCACGGGACCAAGCCGCGGACGTCGAACGTCCAAGCGCACATCAGCCTCGAACCCCGAACCCGGGGGGGACGAAGAAACTAATCCAGCCATGCCCGAGAATCGACGCCTCAGCCGCATACGTGGTGCGGCCACGGGATCGTCGCATGCGGATGATGGCTCGGGCGGGTCTCGAGGTCGCCGAGGCTCGGGCACCACCTCTCGATCCAGTTCACCCACCGGTAGTGAGGATACGGTCCGTGATGAATCCGAAAGTGAGCCCAACACGCCGGGCTTGGTGCGTTCCACGCGCTCGCGGCGACGATCGGGCATTCGACCCGGTCTGGCCTTGGAGGAATCCGCACCCAGCAGTCCAGCTTCCGCGCCCGCCGTCGAGTCAGCAGCCAAGACGGAACCCGTGGCGGAGAGTGGTGCAAATAGCGGGGGTGGAGTGTTGTCAACGGCAAGCGAAGGAGCCGTGGCTGCTTCATCTACGGCGAGTGCCAAGCCGTCGTTGACAGCGTCTTTGACCACCACGGCCGCCGCCTCGTCCAGTGCCGCTACGCCGACGACTGCGGCGACTAGTGGAACGGGCAAGCCGTTCAAGAATCAAGGACTGTTGATCCTCAACAACATCCAGACCCATCAGTTCGCCCTGACCTTCGAGACAGCGATGAGTGCCAAGAGCGCGCCCGACTACCCGAATATCATTCTCCGTCCCATGGACCTCAAGACCATCAAGAGCAACCTTGAGGCGGGAACGGTGAGCAATATGCACGAGATGTTCCGTGACCTCAGTCTGATGCTCCTCAACGCCACCATGTTCAGTCCCACGGGATCCCAGGTAAGAAAGCCACAACTTCAACACACAACGTCATTCATGTTAGACATCTTGGCAGTTCGTGTGGTTTTCAATGGTCATGCCGACCACTTTTGAGTGTACCATAAATGTAACCAAGTCTTTAGAAAATTCAAAATGTGTGACCGAACGGCATTCTGCTTCGGCAAAACCCTCTTTCTCAAAGGTTTCGCCCGGTTCATTACGTTCAACAGGAATTAAGAACGTGAGGACGTACGCAAAACGTTATTCATTGGCTTGAAACCTACGTATTTCAAAATGGGACTGACGCAACGAGAGAATAATGGAAGACATGCTAGTTTCGAAACTAAAGTAATTGTTAAGGTCATTTCCATATCATGCTCAGTAAACATTGGTGTAAGGCACACTTAAATGTTTCCTGAATCAATGTTTAATTCATCTGAGACTCAATTCATTTCGTATAACTGGAGCCATGCGATTCTGTACATTTGACTCAAGAAGCCATTTCATTCATGGCTTCAGCCTCTAATTTTGGCCAAATGTTAATGTTTAACGTTTGTACCACTCCCACACCGAGTTACGGTCGACTAAGGAGTACTGGTGAAAACTGTGCAGTGGTAAAAGTTCAATTTTGTGTAATGTAGGAGAAAGAAGGGGAATGAAAGGACAAAAACCCGCTGAGGTTTATAAATCTCAAAGCGTTGGGGCCAACTGGAGGTCTCGGATATCCTGTCGGATAAGCTTGAGGGACTCTGATGATCGTGTTCTTAGTGGCAAGGCGTTTCAGTATTGGCCGACCGAACTAAGAAAGAGTTTTCTCTAGCCTTGGACCGGACTAAGGGAACCCAGAGAATCTCCGTTTGAGAGGCCCTGGTTTCTCGGGCTAAGTGACGTGGAAAGTTATTTCAAGTTCTTGGCTTTTCACTTTGGAAATTTGTCACTTCGACAACCTCAACTGCAAAGAAAGGCGTGGCGTGCCAGATCCATTTCTTCACTCTTACAAAGTGTGAGTCGTTGTTTGAACTAATTTTGATTCAGAAAGACATACATGACCCTCTTTTTGGGTAATTCTTAAACGCTCCTATGAATGTACTCCTTCTCAGTAACGTATCAAAAATGATGCATAGCTCTTGTCTATCTTGACTTTAATATGATATTTGTTGACCTACCAGCGAATTAGTGTTGGCAGGTCTAACTAGTCCGAGTCGTTGTTTTACAAGCCGAAGCTTAAGTCTTGTTTTTAGGACTAGTTTATAATAGAGACTAAAAGAAGCGTCTTTATTTAGTCTCTAATTTACAGGCCTCTGTCATTCCAACGTTTTCTCGCACATTCCTCCACATAGTGAATTAAGAATCTACCATATCCCCTTACCAACTTTTAAGTGTGGTTCCGCGTCGGAATTCGACCTATCCAATGAATGAGATCCGCCTGCAAGATGGTGCTAGTTCAGCTAGTTTTGCTCGAGTTCGATTTCATCTTCATTTGGTGCTTCAATGTGAAGAAAAGTGTGACTGAGAATGTTTGGTTGTCATTGTAGTATCACAAGTATCATTGATTTGATCGCGAAGTGGGCCGGTGGTGTTCCATTATCCCCCAAGGTCGGTCGGTCGGTCGGTCTGTCGGTCGGTCAGATAGTAGTCAACGAGAGGTGTGGTTGGCTCATTCAATATTGAACCTCGGACATGTCCAAGTGCGCTCCTCGGTTGTAGCGGATATTCATTTTGTCGGCAATCTCATCGAAGGCATTCACACAGTAGTCGAGCATCTCTTTGGAGTGACTGGAAGACACGCACAACCGGGAACGCTCATGGGAGATCTTGGTGGCCGGATAGCCCACCCCCACCAAGGCAATGCCTTTCTTCTTCATCTCGCCGAGGAGGTAACTGATCTTCGTGGTCACGAAGAGCATCACAGGTACAACGGGACTGTCATCGTGGCCATACACCACCAGACCCAATTGCTTGAGACGTCGTCGGATGTACTTGGAGTTCCTGGCCAGGACACGCACTCGCTCCATGCCATCCCCGTGGTCCTTGTCCATGATCTGTTTCATCGCCTCAATGATCTGGTTGGCCACCGGAGCCGACATGGACGTGGGATACGTGTTGGCCTGACTGTTGGCTCGCAAATGGTCGATGAGGCGTTTGGAACCGGCGATGTAGCCGCCGGCCGAGCCGAAGCTCTTGGTAAAGGTGCCCATCATGATGTCAATGTCTTTGGGGTTGAGACCATAATAATCGACCACCCCGCGGCCGTTGGGCCCCATGGCGCCCACTGAATGAGCCTCGTCCAGGTACAGATAGGCCTTGTATTTTTTCTTGATGGCCATGATCTCGGGGAGGCGTACGATGGTGCCTTCCATGGAGTACACGCCTTCCACTACAATGAAGACCTTCTTGAAGGGTCGCCGGGTACGGGGCTGACCATGAAGCATGGCTTTGCGTAACACACGCTCCAAGTGCTCGGGATTATTGTGTTGAAACACGCGGACCGTGGCACCCGATAAGCGCAAGCCCAAGATCAGAGAGGCGTGGTTCTTTTCGTCACTGATCACCAGGGTGCGCTTGTCCATGAGGCGAGGAATGTTGAGGACATTGGTGGCGAAGCCCATGCCAAACGTGATGGCGTCTTCCTTGCCCAAGAACTCACTGACAGTGGTCTCCAGTTGGCGATGGTAGCTCAACGTGCCCAACTCCTGTCGAGCACTGGACGAGGTCAGACCCGAGGTTTGGATCGATTGAATGGCCGCAGCCGTGCAAGGGCCGGAGGTTTGGGCGTATCCCAGGTAGTTGTAGCTGCCAAAGTTGATGCAAGTCTTCATATGGTTCTGATTAATGTTGAAGGTCCAGCCCGCATTTTCAGAGTAGTGCTCCAGTACGTCCACTTCGCCCCCGGGTGCAGAGGCGATTGGCGTTCGGAAACAATGGGCCAGTCGACGAAACACATTACGGATGTAGAAACCTTCGAAGCCAATGTACATGGGCGAGTACCCATCCCGATTCTTTTCGCATATTTTGAGCTCGGAATTGATGGGTCCGTGACCCCAAATGGACTCGCGAAAGAAGCCCACGGCAAAGAGCATAAAGTGGCAGAAGTAGCCGGCGAACCGCATGTACCACGGCGCTTGGATCAGATCTTCGTGGCCATAGTTACGGGCAGGAGAGGAGGTGGTCTTCTTTCGTAGTCGCTTGCCCACCTTGGGCATGGCCTGGGCGACGCGTTTGGCCAGAAGGTGATCGCCCTGACTTCGCCATGTCTCTTTGACAATCTCGGTGACTTGACCTATGGTTCGAATGGTGTCCTTGATCATCAGGTCCGAGTTCTCCACGTTTCGCGCCAGACCCATGTCCCTCTTTGGATAAGGGACCTCGAGAATGAGGAGAAAGGAAGGAGAGGAGGTGGAAGAGTACGGCACGCTTGTATGTACAGATTGGTAATGGAGATGCCAAACCCACTTTTGCAGTGAAAGGAACCTCAAGCAAACGTCGGAAATCACTATCCACAGAGATAAGGGGCCATTCTGAATCGACAATCCCAATGGCCAATGTGAACTGAGCTAGTGCTTGATGTATGTATGTAGTCGTCGTCGTCGTTGTCGTCGTCGTAGTGGCCGTAGCACTAGTAGTACTAGTAGTACTTCTACGATTACAGCAACAACAACAACAACACAACAACAACTACTTTTCGACTCCTACCACAACTGGGAGTCTTCTTCGCCTAGCTCTGGAGTCTGAGCACGACTGTGAATCATGAGTCTTCTCCATGCTTTTCCCAGCCCTCCTTCTCCTCCTCCTCGTCTTCCTCCTCACCCAATTCGTCCTCGATACACTCTCACCAATCCAGGGGATGAACGAGTTCAAGCAAAATCATCATCAACATCAACAGCCAAAGCCAGAGGGCAGAGGACAAATTTGAAATTTGGAACTGTCTGTCGTAGTTTTTGTTGGGGGTAGACAAACGAAGCCCTCTTTGCCCCCCCCCCTTTCACATGAGCCCTTGAGGTAGAGCACGCTGAACTTTTATAAAAGCCAAGGTAGTATGGAGTACATGTCTTCATTGATTTTATGTATGTTCTATCTTTTGACCGAAGATTGAGGCCTTCAGAGACCGACTTTCCGACTTTACTTTGTGCTGTATTGCTCCCTCCTGGGAAAGGCTCTTGCTCTTTGGTGGAATGATCTGATATAAAGAGAGTGAAGAAATCATTCGTTGATCAGCCAGCCAACCCACCAACCCAAGCTTGTTCTGGCACTATCTTGATTCTGTATGAAGAATAGCAGTTCTGTACATGTACACACACACGTACGTTCATACGGAAGTGTGTATATACAGCAGAGCGTAGGTTTTCGTCTTGGTGGACCAGAATGGATTGATAGGATTGATTGGATATGCATGGCAGGTAGCAAGTCATCCAGCCAGCTGACTAACTGTGAAGCTCCACCTTATTCCGCTTGACCTTCCCACATGAGACTTGTTCTCCCGTGCCTCCCTCCCCCCCCTGCTCGCTCTCCTCGGTTTGAACTCCGTCGCCAAGACTAAACTGGCCACAAATCGAAGTTCGAAGGTGGAAGCACGATTCAAAGTGCAATTCGATCATTGCTCCAAAGTACGCGTTGGGCATGGCGTCTGAATAAGCCCTTTTTAACCAACTAGTTTCATCCATTCGGGGTGGTGTTCACTATTTAGTCACTGATGAATGGAGACTTCGGTTCGGTGCTCAAAACCGAACCGAGTCGGGGTGCCTGACTGACTGGGTTATTGTGTTGGGTTAGAGTGAATGTACGAGAACTCGTAACATGAACAAGATCAATGCCCATTCCGATGTACGAGTAAGAAAGTATGTACAAAAGTGGAATCAACAGCAGGGTCCAGTTTGGCTGATATATAGTCTTAGTGTTTGGCACATTTTTAGAAGGTGATAGGCGATCTCATTTTTTTGTTCCTTGAGCTCTACGTACATCATCAAATGGGACATTAGGCAATGAATACAGCATCACTTTTATGCATACGCAAGCCGGTTGATGATTAGACAGTAGTAGTAGTAATACTGGTAGTAGTAGTAAGAGTAGTAATAGTAGTAGTAGCAATAGTAGTTGTAGCAATAGTAGTAGCAATAGTAGTTGTAGCAATAGTAGTTGTAGTAATAGTAGTTGTAGTAATAGTAGTTGTAGTAATAGTAGTAGTAGCAATAGTAGTAGTAGTAGTAGTGGTAGTGGTAGTAGTGGCAGCATGAGTCGTTTTGTAAGCATCGAGACAGGGTATGTATTCACCAACTGCCGTATGGGAATACATACGACGAACTGTTATGTGTGAACAAAATCAACTTGGTTACATACTACGGTCGGCCTTTTATAACAACATTAACACCGACATGTTGAGTGAGGGAGCGAGTGAGTGAGCGCCTATGCCAAGGACCTCGGAGAAGATGAATGTCCAAGGGTCAATTGGACAAACGAAATGAATGATCATGTTGCCATGACAAAATGTTGATGCCTGAAACGAAGATACCTGCCTTGGGTTATAATATGTCATAATTTGTGATATCTCTCCCTACCTTTTTGCTCGTCTCCTTTCAGACCCATAAAGATGCCATGGCGTTCTACCGGTTCGTGCAAGAACAGATGCAAGAGGTCATGGGAGCCCATCTCTTAGCAACCTCGACCTCATCGTCGACCTCGGGACAGACATCAGCCTCGCCCTCATCATCGTCGTCCTCGAGTCGAGGAGGGGCCCTCGGATTGGCGTCCAGTGGCTCGGTGTCCTCCAAGATGAAAACCAAGGGTCGAAGGGAGGATCGAAAGCGAGCCGCGGAGGATACGCCCACCTCGTCGACCACGTCCAGTAGCAAGAAAAGGAAGCGATGAACCCGCACTAATTGATGAAGATCATGATGATGATGACCACGACCACGACTACCAACACCAAGAGCATAGTGGGTGGTCAGCGTGGCAAGAGTACAGTGTTGTTGTAGTGCAAAAGCAATTGAACCCAATCATCAGAATGACGACTCGTAGATGATCTCAACATCCAGCGACTAAGGCCTCGGAATTTTATTTCTAATTCATAGTTCTAGGAGAAACAACCGTACATTGTAGAATAGTTCTAGCGCTGAGATTTAGATCGGCCCATGTCGTCGTGGCCCAAGAGATCCTCCAGATGGCGACTTTTCTCCCGCTCGTCACGAATGGCTCGACTCAGGCTCTCCACTTCTTGCCGTAGATGCTCAATTTCCCCGTTCAGCCCCTCGATCTCGTTAGCTTGATTGGATATCTGCCCTTGCAATTCCACCTGAGCAAAAAAGTACCAGCAGGTCATAGTTCATTTCGTTGTTCCGACAATTGGCCAGATATTACGACGAGAAAGCATCATAGCTGGCCATTTCTACCTTTTGCGAGTTGAGCTGGATGGCCAAGTCATGAACATCCGTGAGATCGGCATTGATCCACGTGGACTGGCTTTGGGCCTCTTTCATGCGGGAATTGGCCAGGTCCAGGCGCGTGCTCAATGTGGCCACTTGCGAGCGGTGGTTCTCATTCAGCAGACTCACTTCGATCAGGTCCTTTTCGAGGTCGGAGAGGCGTCGGTGGCTGGCCTCCAATTCGGCGTTCTTCTCCCGCAATTCCATGCTCATTGACTCCACCTAAGACGAAAAGCACGCTTATTATTATTATTACTCTTATTATACGAAATTTGATCCAATCTAAGATGGTCTCCCACCTTGGCCTCGAGCGATCGGTTCAGCGTTTCCGACGTGTCGATCTCCACGGAGAGCGACTTGTATTGTTGGAGCAATTCCGAGCGTTCCGTTTCTCGGTGAGCCAAGAGCTCTTCCACGCGTTTTACTTCATTCACATAACGTTGGATTTGACCGCTCAAATCCCGAATATGACGCTCCTGTTGCTCTTTGGCGTTTTCCATGGCAAACACGCGGTCCTTGAGTCTAAGGAGTAACAAAAACAACACCAACAAGGATTGAAAACAATGGATTTTGACAGGAGTTTTGGTTTTGCACAATATCCTGTCGGTTGCCCTTGGGCGATGAAATGTTATGGAATGTTGTTGTTGTTGTTCACCCTGGTCAAACAGTTCTTGGTTTTCGTATCAGATCGAAGCTACTTTTTCTCAGCTGTCACTTACTGGCAATTCTCCATTTTCAGATCTAATCCAACGGCCTTTTCCGCCGTCTCTCGAGCCTTGATTTGATTTTCGGACCTTTGACGCTCGGCCAATTGAGCACGAAGAAGTTCCAACTGTTCCTCGAGATTGCGAACCTGGAACGAAAAGCAAGGTTCTCCCGGTCCAAGCAAATCCAAAGAAACGCGGTCAGGGCCCTCAGATGAGATTAAGCCTTACTTGGCCTTCGTGAGCAAGAGTGTCTTGGTTGATGCGAGATTGGGACTTGGTCAAGGCTTCATCCAAATCTCGAACGTCTCGCTGAAGATTCGAGATCTCGTCGTTCAATTCGGCCTCTCGACGATGGGTCAGCTCACGGAATTCGGTGAAGGCCAGGTTGACCTTCAAAAGCTCGTCCTGTAAGAAACACCCACAAGGTAAAGACAGTCCTGACAAAGTTCCTCCTCACCGTGAAAGCAGCCACATTTGCACTTACTCGGTAATCGGACTTCTCCTCAATCTTGGCCCTCTCAGCCTTCAAGGTTTGAATCTCGGCATCTCGCGTCTGGATGAGGTTCTCCAGCCGTTGCGTCTCTTGGCGAGTGCCTTCTTGCATGCGGGCCTTAGCTAGCTTCAGCTCTGACACTTGTTCGCTTAGATCCAAGACTTCCTCTTGCAAATTGGCCATCCGCACCCGCACGGCCGTGTTCTTGTGCTCACGGCTCTCGTGGGACGGATCGTCTGAGCGAAGTGGACTGACGGATTTGTACGGTGAGGAGCGATACGGAGATACGGACTGATGGCGGGCCTGAAGAATTTTACGACTGTCGTTTTGGATCTCCTTTAGCACCTTCAAATGCTTTTCCGATCCACGAGTGCCTGCTCGATCTACTTGGTCCGTGGATGTTTCGGGAGGAGTCTCAAATTTCTTATCCGGGTCCAATTTCGTCAAGAGCTGTTCCACATTGGATTTGTAAATGTCCCTTTGCTTCTCAATGTAGCCGACCAACTCTTGGACCTGCTTATTGCTGGCAGGTCCCTTTCCGGTGTTGAGGAGAATGGCTTGCTGCTTGGACAATTCGTCGATCTTGCCTTTTTGCTCCAATCTCACTTGATTGAGCTCTTTCAGACGATTGGTTAGCTCCTTGTTCTCAGTGGCAGCTTTCTGCAGTTTCGCATTCAGCTCCTCATTGGACTTATCGAGGGAGGGATGCGGCCAGTGGGCGGGGCAGGACAGGGCTGGAACGGCACAACAACTCGGACCCTCCGTCATAGCAGTACTACTCCGCCCATTGTTTGGCGGACACAAGATGGGCCCGTGATGCGAAGAATGAGCTTGGGGGTGATCATGATCATTTGGGCGGGGCTGAGTGGGACCACATGTCGGTTGATGCTGGAAACCCAAAAGAAAGACTCATTTCACGCTTACCTCATTTTCGCTCATGCCGCTTCCATCATCTTGACTTACCTCAGAGCAGCACGGTGGGCGGAGAGATGATGGGAGGGGCGGTGGAAGGAGGAAGAGTCTTTGGTGGCTCTTTTGGACGGCCTCTCGAATATCCTCGCAACTGCGGCTTACATTCAACGGGCAACCCGACCGATGTCGGCCAAGGGGACGATGATGAAAGGGCGGTCGTGTCTCAGACCAAGGACGGGCTGAGTGATGTGGGGTACCATTGGGAGTGGTGGATGGCAGTGGGGAAGTTTTCAAATCTTCCTGAGCGATGTGATGCTTTTGCACCAAGGACTTGAGTCTTTCATTGTCCTTGATGAGCTTCAAGATGTAGTCACTGTGCTTAATATCTTGGGCATTGATTGGATCTCGCCTCGCTTTGAGCGGACCACTTCCGGGTTGGGCGCGGAACTCAATCTCACGCTCGGCTTTCTTCAGGAGCTGGTGGGCGTGGCTCAGTTGGGATTGGCACTTGACGAGCTCTTTCTTGAGATTCTGACTTCTCCGGTCGTACAAGCGGATCAAGTCAATCTTGGCCCGATGATCCTCGTTGGATTTGAGTCCAGGGTCTCTTTGAGACGAGCAGGCCAAGCATCTCGGGAGGGTGGATTTACTCACCAAGGAAGACATTTCC
Organism: Tigriopus californicus; assembly: GCF_007210705.1. Classification (NCBI taxonomy): domain Eukaryota; kingdom Metazoa; phylum Arthropoda; class Copepoda; order Harpacticoida; family Harpacticidae; genus Tigriopus; species Tigriopus californicus. Next base: position 15,977,092 of record NC_081449.1, on the reverse strand, counting down.
AAGCGGGGCTTGAAGATCCCGGCGGATCTTACCACAACTTTGGCGGCTCGATGAGTGGACATTTCCATGTCCAGGATCTTGTTGGATTTGGCCAACGATTCATCCTTGAGCGATTGGATCACACCCGCAGACTGAGCATTGAGCAACTTCAAGTTGCTCAGTTCACGCTGCAAATCGTGGATCTGTTGCCTTTGAATATCTTCTTGCAGCGTTGGCGGGGAAATCAAGGCCCTCCCTGTGGTAAAAAGATTGTGAGCATGATGATTAATTGTGATGGGTTCCCAAGGTTAAGCGACTCGCTAGAATAGTGCCAGCAAAGTGTTGAAGTCGAAGTTGGTATTGTGTTCCAGCAGTCTTGTTCCCTTCCTAGGATGGAAGGAAAGGACGAGGAGGGAGACCAAAATCACTTTGTTCCATCTCAAACTTGCTTGCAAAGGGATGAGGGCCTACCTACCTACCTACCTACCTACAGTACCACTGTATGCATGTACACACCTTCACCCACTTTGATGGTACACCTTGATTGTCGCTCTTTCATACCTGTTTCCTCATGTCGAGCCTGGGCGAAGTGGGCGGGTGATGTCTCTTTCAGGCTCAAAGTGTCTTTGGCCCGCTTGAGCTCCTTTGTGGCCAGAAATAGATCCTTGAGAAGAGCTTGAACCAAGGGCAGACTGTCCTTCGACAGTGTGTAAAAGTAGCCCAACTCATCGAGTTGCTCGCGTGTGGCTTCGAAGGTCTGGCCCGGCTTGGAAAAGAAGGCCTTGGACGAGCCGGAAGAAAGGGAGATTAAGGCCGTCATCCTTCGGGTTGGGCCTTCGACTGGAACAGGACGAGATGATGAACCAAGGGTTACGCCGATATTTTCATCCCATATGCTCAATAGTTTCGGTATAAAGTTTTATTGAATTCAAGCACCAATTCAGAATGGACAGTTGCGGTTATTAAATATAAATATATTTTCAAAACGAGGTGATGAGAAGGCGGATAAAACGGGAGCCACGAGCCAGGGACTCCACGAGCCCATGGAACGGTTATCAATACGTCGTAGTAGCTGGCTGCATGCATGCATTGGAGAGCATCTCAATTCGATTTTTTGACTTCGGAGAGGTTGACGGTGTCGGAGAAAATCTGAAGGTAATGGAAATAAATACTGAAGCCGATGAAGTGGAGGGCCGAATAAGCGCATATGATGACGGTCCACAGATCTGGTAAATGACCTGGAGGTCGGACGCACAAGAATGCCCACAAAGCCGTAATGCACCCCGCCATAGAGATTAGGAATCCGCCTTGGACGAGCTGATCGAACTTCCACGGACTATCGATCGGACAGACCCGCTTCGAATTGGGGGATTTGACCACAAAGGCCCGAATGGGTTCCAGGAACTTGGTGTAATGACTGCCCAGGATGAAAAACACGCTCAACGAGAGCGTGGGCAGGCCCAAACCATCGCGATACAACAACGGGAACATGGAGAAAATGGATATGATGAGGAACCAGATGCTGGTGATGGCCGAGTATCGCTCCTTGTCAGCTTGACCCGCGTACAACGTGACAGGGATGGCCACCAACAGGATGGACTTCTCGTGCACTTGGAACGAGAACAAGAAGAACACCAAGGCCGTGTTCACTAGGGCGTACAAGAAGTTCTCGCCGTTGGGACGCAGCATCACATGCAGGTTGCTGGGCAGACTGAGCAATCCGGTGGTGATCAAACAGAGCACGGCCAACATCTCTTGACTGAGCAGGGATTTGATCTTGATGGCAATGTTCAATGTGCACCAGAAATTGGCCACCTTGTCCTCGAACACGCCCCGATTGAAAGGGAAGATCCGTTGCACCACTTGCGACGTGAGTGAGAGGTCTCCCAAAAAGGGCGCCCAAACCACGGCGAACGTAGCGATCACAGCCAAGCCGAGACCAGCCAGTTTCAGGCCTTTGCCCATCAGGCCTGGTTGCTGAAGGCATCGCCCCAAGAGGTAGAAGAACACGGGCAGAGCGTGATACAGCTCCATTTGCTTGTAGTTCAAGGCCAGACTAAAGGCCACCGAGCCGAGGATGTCATAGCTACGCCAAAACATGCCTACGGCCAGAATGAACAGACCCAGCGACATGTTGTTGTATTGGAAATGCCCGTTGTCAATCATGATTTGCCCCGGATAGAGAGTGATTAAGGCCAGAGCCAAGGCGGATTTCCGACTATTGTACGGATAGATGGACTTGGCGAAGGCGTATGCCGCCGGAAAATACAGTAACACGTCCGCCAACAACACCGTGTTCCGCATGAAGGTCCGATGGGCCGGGTCCTCTTTGCCTCGTGATCCCATCAGGGACACGTATTCGGGATCGATCCAGCGGGCCCACAGACCCATGAGGTAGCTGTGGTAGGCCGTGAGAGGCGGGTAGTCCAGGCCCCAGTAGTTGAGATCGTTGTCCGTGGAATTGGTGTACCATTGCTGGATGGGCAGGTTGACGGTGATCTCTTGCCAATGGCGTTGGGCCTCGTAGTCGCCGTAGAGGGGTGGGTCTTGCCAGCCCGAGTGCGGATGCGAGGCCAAGATCGAGCGGAGCAAGAACGCGCCGGTCATCACGAGCAACTCGTCCCACGTCAAGGACGAGATCGAGGCCGGCAACACGCACACGCCCTCTTTCATGCTGAGCGAACCTCTGACACGTGTGCCCGAAGAATGCCCGTCGTAGGCGGGAAGACGGGAACGGAGGAATGGACTGATGGCGACGAGGAGCTGGTCTCAGGAGCAGCTCAGGTCGCTCTCTGCTCTGGATGTTGACAGCCCAGAGAGCCAGAGAGCGGGTGGCTCACTGCTTCCTTCCTTCCTTCAAATTCTGGCGGACTCACCGATGACTGAGTGACTGACTGAGTCTCGGACTGAGGAATGTCCTCGACCACCACCAGCTGTGGATGAGCAAAAGGACACTCAAGATGACAACACCGCAACTACATACTCCAGATTCAGACAGGCGATTGTGACTCGATACTCGAGATGCAACCACGCAATCTAGTAGTGATGGTGCGTGTATGTACTATGTGCGTGCGCCCTTTAATACATTCATTCGCTCGCTCTACAGATGAGTAAGCAGAAAACTCAACTTGAATGGCGTTCTAATGCCAGAGTGGCAAAATTCTCGGGTTTGCACAGATCAGACTAGTCCATCATCATAAACCTAGCAGTAGTAGTAGTAGTAGTAGTAATAGTTAGTACTGCTACTAAGGGTTGAAGCTCGGAAAGGGTTGTTTGGTGAAGTGGCAGTCGTGGCCCACACCTCCTCCCTCCGTCAATTGGAGTCCAAGGAGGAAAGTTCAAGCACAAACACATCCCAACTTCACACTGAGGGGAAATGGCCATTATTGCCTAGTGCCTCCCCTCCATCTCGATTTCGCTATCTATCATCTATCCATGTACGTACGTAACTACCTCGTAGCTCCATGCCCTTCAACATTTACAACACTCTTGATCCGAGCTCCGGGAGTACCGAGTACCGGATTGGTACTACGTACAAGATGCAAGAATGCAAATGCAACCAAATATAAGTCAAATGCACGCATTTTCATAAGAAAAATCTTTTTGGTATTGAATTGAAGATGGAAATTACAAATAGTCAATACTTCAGGAACAGAGGTGCCTTGAGCTCAAAAAGCTATCAATTGGGAAAAAGGGTTGATTTGTTTTATTGTCTTATGTATGTGGTACAGGGCAGGTACGGTTTTGAATGCCTGCCACATCAAAAGTGAATGAATATAAAATAAGTTATTTACTCTAAATTAAATGGTTGGGCTAGGCATGAAAAGCTAAGTGAAATCTAGATTCCGGTTGTGGCCATCTTCGCCACAATACATTAGAACGAGTGACTGCCATTCACCACCCGGCAGTTCCAAGTCAAAAGATGGTCGCATTAGTTGTTCACTTCAATCCAAGTTGTTCGTCGACTAGTAAGAGACAATTGAAACTTGGTTATACTGTCTTTCAACGAGGGCAAAAATCATTTCAAGGAAAATTGACACCACACTCGTTGAATTCTAACCTATTTCTTACACACAACTCATTCAGAGGCTGGGCAGGCGTTTCGGTTATTGTTGTTAGGTTACCAGTTAGGATCAAATAGGTACCCAAACCCAACTCTTGATTAAGCTATTGATTACTCAAAGATATGACACATTCCAATCCAGCGGCGAGAAGGGACCACAAAACCGATGATGAGGCAGTGGAACATGTGAATGTTAACTTTATGATGCCAAGACCTTTTATCATTTGTTAAGCTGGTCCAATTCACGTAACATTGAAAATTTGCTTTGATTCGCCTATTTATTGCATAACATTTTACTACACATACATTAACTAAGTATTGACCCAAGAGGGACACAAATCGTTGGGCAGTCAAGACAGCATCAACGAAATTGCATTAATTCACTCCCTTTTTCAAGAGGAATTGCAATCCCATTACATATAAAATGGCGTAATTGTAAAGACCCAAGTGACCCAAAATATTCTCCTAACAATTGAAAAGACACTTGCAGCTTTTAGGACAAACATTCCTTAAGAAATAAAAAAAAAAGTAACGTTATGTCGAGTGGAAATTGTTCTATTCTACTTTACGTCAAACATCCTTTTTGCAAATATTTGCCCGTTGGATAGCTTTTCCTCGAAGTAGATTCGGCATATTTTGTAAAAGCTACCCATTTTATTTTCTAGGTAAGTAGAAATATGGCCATGATGCACCAGTAGTCCTGAAATAATAACTACTTAGATTTTGGGATGTAGTAAATGTAACGATAAGAAATTATAAGAATGGTTAAATAGTGAATTCATTATCTTGGTCAAAGTAACTGGGAACCGCAAACCGTTCGTTTTACTGAGGAACAACTAAAGGCCTGTGGGTAACACAAATTTTTCTTGCATTTTCAGCCCTTCCCTAGTCACCGTACATCGTCCCTTCGGAGTGAGATAGATGACTGAGGTCCCCCACTTATCAATGTCATAGATGGATGGACGATGAGCTTTCAATCCCTTTCCACGCCAAGCCTTTTAGCCCAGAGTCAATAATAATCATGCCAGAGCAAGCAATGTCAGAAGAGTATTCTGAATAGTTCTAAGCTCTAGAAAGCTGCGTGGGCATGTTTAGTTGACTCAATGAGTCTTATTTCAGGAAAAAGGCCAAGCTGGCTTACATTTTAGTCAGTGGATTCTTCAATATGTTTCTACGTGGGTGCCCACAAGAGGGGTGAAGACGAGGAAGATCACGAAAATGACTGGAAACACATGGAGGTAGTAAGTCGGTAGATGGAAGAGTGAACGACTGACTAAGCGAGTGAGTGTGGGTTATCTACGTACATAACACTACTCCACGAGCTAGCTTGAATCTTGAGGCTCGTACTGGGGAGGAGCAATCTCTCTACCTTCCTACTACAGTATCTATTAGCATCTAGTTTCGATCCAAAAAGCGGCCGGTTCATTCAAAGTCCAATGCCATAGTAAGACGTGGGCTGGCCTTCAACTCCATCATTAGAAATGGTCGGGCGAGCTGCGTTATTGGAATAGGGGTAGGGATGTTCCGTACAGCATATTCACACATGAGATAAATTGCGCCATAAGAGCTTCAATTTTTTTTAAAAAAATCAAATTGCCAAAGGCAATTGCGAGTCTTGTCAGTTTTCGAAGTTGCTTTTGAAGAATAAATCATCCTCGTCAATGCGTTGCCCCTCGTTTCAATTTTATTGAATTGATGTATTGGGAAGCTTGATCATCTCAAGCAATCGAAGAGTAGCATACTATTACATGCTCGGGCCAGTTATAATCTTGGAATAGAATATGTTAATAAAAATGTTATATAAAGCACTATTTTTTGCACATTTGCACCTTAAAAGTAGAAAAAAGGACCGCCGTCGTCTCACATATGTAGGGATCATTCCAACATCCTTTCAAAGGCCTTGCATTTTGCGATTCCTGTCTCCCTCTCCGGCGCTTCGCTTCACATCATCGCATATTCTACACACTTGAGCGCTAACCACTTGATGACTCCTTCAAAACTGTTGGTGTGCATGCCGATGCTGACGTGAAAAGGTGACTAGACCAGATGAAAGCCGGGCACTAAAGTCACCCGACAAATGAATGTATACCAACTAAAGCATCGTCACGAGAGAACCACACCCTGACCCCAAAGAGGGACTCCATGCTCCAACATGTTGCGACAGACTTGGAACAGGGGCCGTAAGCGCATGCTCTTCGCTGCTTGGATATAAAGCCATGTTTCTCAGGAATAAAGGGCAGTCTATGACTTACCAACTAGACCAACACTTGTTTCATTTTTCTAGGTAATACGAAGTCTCGTATCTTCATCTGGCTAAACTTGATTCGAGCCATGAACAACTGGAATATGGACGGGGACGCTTGGTTTGGAAATTAGCAGCTTATCGCGATCGAGTTAACACATTATGTTGTTCTTCAAATGAGAATGATCCCAGGCTACAACAATTACTCATTTCAGTTTTCAGCTTGATCGAGCGACTGGATCAAAAGTTATGCCGTCTCAAAGGCACTACAAAGCTCTTCAATGAATGAACGAACGAGCCCTATGTGGTAATTGATTACCAGAAGAGGGCTAAGTCATTCATTCTGTGCTCTGTTATGTACTGCACTTTGAGAGGGCATAACTTTAGACCCAGTCGTTTGATTGAGCTGACATTTGAAATACGCAATCGCAGGGATCTGGGGCCAGCCTTATTTGAAGAAGAATTTAATTCATTGATTCGAATTGGAGTTGCTAATTTTCAACCTTACCATCCCCGTCCATACATACTCCAGTGGTTCATGTTCGAGCGTTACAAATGCACAAAGGCAGCACCTCCAGTAGGAGTCCATGGCTCGCCAAACCTAAGCTCAATTTAAAAACATAAAGAGGGGTGAACACTCTGTTGCGCCATGATCCGGACTAAGGATTGGGACGTGAGGGTTCCTAATCTTCCCGGAGTAGAAGGAAGATTCACATACGTCCATTCCACACAGGTTTCAACCTGGACCCGCGGACGGATTGAAGAACCGTATTTGCATTGCCTCAAAGGGGAGGCGGCGCAGTGGTTAACGCAGTATTTTGTCATGTGAGAGGTCGCCAGTTCGAATCTACTCCCCGACCTGACTCAAGGACACTTGAGACGCGAACCGCAAGCAAAAAAACAACATTGTCCAACTTTTCCTTTCGGTAGCCACATCAGTGAGTTGGAAGAAATACAGAAGCATTGGATGTAAAAACTCATGAAAAGTTCGAGGTCGTTTGGCACTGGAAAGCGAGCTGAAGAATCGAAATTCTCTCACCCATTTCATTGTTTTTTTACTGCTAATATCGAAAGCTGAATGAATTCCGAATGCTCGTCTTGCTCTTTTTCAGACTTTCTAATGTCATAGTTCCCCGCAATAAATCCAGGATGTAAAAATGGTTGAGAGACACAATGCGGGCACTCGCACTAAGAGGACAATGATCGTTGGTGACTTACGCGAATGGCCAAAAACTAGCGGAATTACCGCATGTTTTAGACTTGTTCTTTTTCTTCTTGTTGCTCTGACACTTGCTCGATTTAAAATATCAAGTATGTATTCAAAAATACTAACACCATGAGAAAACCTGCTCCACTTGATGTAAACTTGAGACCCTGAACAACCCAAGTTAGACACACTCTTGAGTGCGTTATCCTGCACTTTTACTGGCTATTGAAATTGAAGCAAAAATACATAGGTTTTGTTAAACTAAGGCCGATTTGGGTCCACCATGAGAAAATAGGCGAGTTAACCCTCAAATATCATTTCATCAGGCTGCCCGTTTGAGCACTCCCTCCGATCTAGGATTCGACCAGCTCAGGTCGGGTAAACGTTATTCTCCACCGATTAGTTGGCAGTGCTCCTTTTTTAAACTTAACCTAACCTTATCAAACCTAACCTAACCTTACCTAACCTAACCCAACCTAACCTAACCTAACACGACATTAATAGCCCTTAAACTCTCTCTCCAAACCTTTCTAACAGTTTGTCACAAATTTAAAAATGAGCACCGCCAACTAATCGGTGGAGAATAACGTTTATCCTCGGGGTCGTTGCCAATTTACCGACTTAGATATAAGATCTCAACCAGACCGTCAGCGCCATTTCGACACTTTAATACTCACATAATCTATCATATGAATGGTCTTTGTTCTTATGGTTACTTTTTCGATATCAAATGTTAAGTATTTACAATAAACAATAATTCACTGAATGATTTAGTTTATCCCATTAATTATAATATACTTAATCAACATCATATAATGCATGATATAGATATTTGTCAGTGTATGAGCAGAGAAAAAAAACAAACCTTTAATGGGCGAAACTTAGAAGCAGAGTAGAACGCGGGAGGAGAGAGGAAAGGCTCCAGTTTTGACCATTATTTCCATGGCTTGACTAGTATATATAGTGTTTTGGAACAGAGTTGAAGCTCTGACCACAAACGTGTCAGAAAAGTGGCAATCCTGAAGACCAGCTGTTATTGTTCTGCTGTGGTTCAGCTGTTGCTGAGCTTGGTCAGCCTCCATGTTCTGTGTTAGTCTGATGTGTGGCTCTCATTGATCTCTCTGATCCTTCTTAGTCCTCACTCCTCACTCCTCACTCCTGTTCACTTTTGCTCGATCATGTTGAGCTCATCCAGTGTCAAGTTGGTCCGTTGTGGACTGAAAGGATCCGGGCGCGTGTGGGCGGAACCGCCTCGTCGTGGCATGGCCGCCCTCAAGAACTGGACCAAGCCCAGCATGGAGGAGTATGGCGTGCCCACTGAGTCCTGGTCCACGGTCAACGCCAAACGACAAGCCAGGTGAGACTGACTCATTCCCCATTCCCCACTCATGACCGTAGAAGAGACAGGCAGACGAAAAGCCCGACAGATCCATGGCCATCAAACGAATGGCCATGGCCTATTCCACGTTGCCAGAGGAGGTTCAGTCGTCAGTACCGTATTTGGGGGCATCCTGAGTCGTCTGAATCAATCCGATGCCTCTTTGCCCCCTGAATCCCTGCCCGTTTTTGATCGCAGGCGAACATGACGCCATCTTTTAGCCTACTCTTTAGGGTTCTTTGCACATTACATATACATGGTATATTGTACCATGGTGTATACCCCGGGGAGCGTTCTGAGCAGGCATCACCGTACTTGGGAATGCCCAATAATATCCATTGGTTGGGGCTTTTGAGTCACTTCCACCTGAATGTAACTTGATGTTTTCAGGTATAACATGACCTTGTTGGGTGGTGTGGTTTTCACGTTGTTCTCGGTGTTTGTGGCCAAGACCTCGGGCTTAATCAACTTTTACACCACGCCCTACCATCTCTTGAATGACGAGACCACCAAAGGCTACAAAAACGAGGGAGATACGGATGAACTCGTCATCAGACTGCCTGGATCGAAGTGAAAACAAAGAAGATCGTTTAGCAAAAGTTAAAAATAAATAAACGAAACGTAGTCGTATGGTCTCATAAGTATCAAATACCTCTCTAATAGTTGTGCTCTCTTCAATATTTTGAAATCAGGGATCTTGGTTTCAACCCAAGCGATTCTCTCGACTTGAGTGGGTCAAGGCGTTTATTCTGGTCATGACATACCTGTCGCTTGAATTGTGAGCAAACCCTGATGTTTGAGTCCAAAATTGCAAATTGTAGGTAAACAGGAGGATACTTTGGCGTACACTGAGTAAAAATCGTAGGAAAAAAAATCTGTACAAGGAACTGCATGACCTGCCGCATGTAAGTTTGGATCGACCCATGACATTTTCTAGTGTTGGGGCGAGTCCTTCAATTTTTTGTCGTTTTGTCGGGCTCTAGTCTTTTTGTAGACACGCTTCCAAAAAACCATTAAACAGGTAGCAACGAATTTGTGGAGCCACAACCATCCAGAACATCGCCAAACTCCTATCCTCGATTCTATCTATCTATATATCTCAAGAAACAAAATTGGGTTGGGCTTTATGTGGAGCCCACGCCCACCCAGATTTGAACCCCACGTTAAGACCAAACATCCCCCGATTGTCACGTATATCGTAATGTTGACCTCACGCCTCACGCCGGTCCTCCATTGATCTAAGGTGTTTTTGGAGCCAGAAACATTTAGGAATCGCTCAACAAGACAATTCACTCACCGTCGACGAGCAAGAAACCATCAATCACATGAGGGCCCCGTGTGTCGAATTACCATTCACAAAAGAGGAAATGGAGCACTGGACTTTTATGTGAAGTTGATGCTCGACCAGTCTTGTCCGACAACCTGGCACGAGCCAAAGGAGTCATGGTCAGTGTTGAACAGAAAACTACAAAAGAACACCGCGGCCTGCTCAATAAGGCATATTCAAATATGAACGAACAAGTCACGTCCGACCGAGCTCCTGAGAACGAAATGTGGCCCCAGGATGGACTATTTATCTGCACTCTGTCGATCCATCCAATTTTGAAAGCAAGCACTATCACAGAATGCAGAGTGGTTATGAAAGCGTCAAGTAAGGATGCGCTTTCCAAAAAATCATTCAATAACATCCTCGACACGGGCCCGAACCTCCTCCGACACATCGCGGAATTATAACTTCGTTTTCGATTGGGAAGGGTGGCAATAATCGCAGACATATCCAAAACGTTTCTTGCAATCGGGCTCCACTCAGATCGCGAGATGCGCTGCGTTACTTACGTTTGGCGTGATTTCGACCAATCTCGTCCGGCAGACTTGTTTCGAATGACCGCCTTGACATTTGGAATGAATTCATCACAGTTTCGAGACGCAACCATCGAGGTATCCATTGTTGATTTAGAACCTAGACAGTTTCAAGCAATCTGGTGTCCCTATCGAACGGCCGAAATGCATCAAGAGGCCTCTCCAAGGGAGGCAGCCGCCGAAATTCGAAACCATGTTGGTATGGATGATCTTTCTACCACCACCAATGGCCAATACTGTTTAAATACGTAGATCAATTTATTTGTCCGTTATCTCAAAACATACTGGCCCTCCATCATCATCATCATCATGATAGAATAAGGATAAGAAATGCGTTCGTTCGGCTTGCTAATTAGATTAGAGGTGTCACCATGAAACATAACGATCATGCTTGTAAACGATCAGGCTCAAAACGGACCCTTTTACTTCGTCTTGGTTCATTAGTTTCGCAGTTGGCTTGGTCTGTCGCTATCTTCTTGTTGTTGTCTTCCGGTACCGGGTATAGATATCTCCTGTTTCGCCAGAGTACTTTTCCCGACGGTGTTCGAATTTGGTAATCCCGATATCGCCCTCTGAATACGATCCTTCCAAGCTTGTCCCACTTTTTGGTCGAAGGCGTCTGAATCCGCACTTGTGCTCCAACCTGAATTGGAACATGTTCTTGAGCTCCCTTGTTGAATGTCTCTGAAGCTCGTATTTGTTGCTCCTTCAATCTGCTTTCGTCAAACCGTTGAAATCTCTCATTCCACTCACGACTAAACAAAGACTTATGAGCTGGGATACGCGTTCGTAACGCTTGACCAAAGAGTACCTCGGCAGGCGACAATCCTGCATTCTTTGGTGTGTTCCTTAACTCAAGCAATCCTTCAGCAAACATTTCACTCGGTTTTCCACCGCTCTTTATCATTAAAGTCTTTACACTCTTCACTGCACTTTCTGCCAACCCATTGGGGGATTGGGGGAAATGCGGTGTTGACACTCTCTGTTCCACCCCCCATCGCCTGAGGAACGAATTTGTTTCCCGGGCAGTAAATTGTGGCCCGCCATCAGATTCCAATTGCTCTGGGCATCCCACGTTTGAAAAGAAATGTGTTTCCTTTTTGGCCATCATTGGTTCCTTGCAAAGGCTCGGCCTGTGAATCTGACATTGCTGACAAGCTTCCGCCGTACTCTTGATGTCCGACGTAATCCCGGGCCAAAATACCAATTGTCGAGACCGTCTGAGGGTCGATGTCACACCTTGGTGCGAGGAATGGAGTCTCCTCAGTATTTCCTTCCTCAGGCTCTTAGGTACGACTATTCTTGATCCATGGCATCCATGCAACGCAATTCCATCATCACAGGACAAATGAGTCTCCTCTTTTCGGTACGGTGTAAGGCTAACACAATCCTTAGGGAATCCCTCCATAATTGCGCGTACCAATTCCTGATACTCGTCATCACTCTCGGCAGCAAGTTGAATGTCTTTTATCGAAATCTCTTTTTCTCCAACTTCATCCACCACCGAGTTCACGACCGAACAAACGTACCCAAAGATCTCTTCGTCTTCAAGATCACTAGGTTCCGGCTTCTGTACTGGTGCTCTCGACAAGGCGTCGGGAATGCTATGTGCTTTCCCCTTTCTCCATGTTGTTTTAAAAATGTACGGTGCTAGTTTTGCTTTCAGTCTTTGTAACTTTGGGTTATCCACAGAATCCAAGGAACATTTATCGAGAATCGTGACCAAAGGTTGGTGGTCCACCAATAACGAGAACTCTGGCAACCCTAGTAAATACATCTTGCACTTATTCATGGCCCAGACAACCCCTATCAGCTCGAGCTCCACCATTGCGTATCGTGCTTCTGTCTCGGTAATAAATCTGCTTCCACACTCGATTAATCTCCAATGCTCGTCCTCATCCATTTGAAGTAGAGCATAACCAAGACCATTCTTTCTTGAGGCATCGGTTTGTATCTGTGTTCTTCTCTTCGGATCAAACGTCGCCAAGACAGGAGCCTCAAGCAGGACTTGCTTGGTGTCTTCAAAAGCTCTGTCATGGTCCGAATTCCACTTGAATTCCGATTTGGGGCGGAGGAGTGGTCGCAATGGCCCCATTGTACTAGCGACGTTTTTGGAAAATCCAGCCAATTGTTCGACCAAGCCCAGGAATGATCTCAAATCAGATATATTGCTTGGTTTTGGAAACATCTTGATGGCTTTCAATTTGGTGGGATCTGGTTTGATGCCGTCTTTTCCCACTACGTACCCCGCAAACTCTACCTCCTCTTGAGTGAGTTTTGTTTTCGTGGGATTCAGCGTTATCCCCGCTTCTCGGCATCGTGTAAGGAATTCGCTCACATCTTCCCAGTGTTGCTCGACCGTGGTTGAATGAATCAAGCAATCATCTACGACTTTCACTAAGGATTTAATCCCTTCCAAGGCCTCATCCGTTCGCCGATTGTACTCATCCCCAGCGCAACTTAATCCCATGGTTGCTCTCAGATGCATGAAACGCCCCCATGGTGTTGCGAAGGTTGTCAAAGGCTGGCTGCTCTCATCCAATGGCACTTGAAAGTACCCCATTGTGGCATCGAACGTCGGGAATACTTTAGACGTTGGGGGTACTTGCGCAATGGCCCCTTTTGGCGTCCTTATTGGATGATGAGGTCTCTCAACGAATTTGTTGAGCGGGCGAAGGTCAACGCATAGCCTGACGTCCTCAGAATTTGCCTTTGGAACGACAGTAAAAACCTTGACTGCTGCTGCTCCACTGTCCGGAAGGACGCCTCTCAACTTAGTGATCTTCTTGCCATTTGTTGGGCTCAGGAATTCGAGCTCAATTGTCTTCAACTGACAAATTGGTTCAGGTGATGGCAAGCCTCCAACAAATATTGTGGAGATGTTTCCCTTGCAGGGTCCGTCTCTCCTTTCAGCTTTCTTCGTCCTGCACACCTTGGCGTAATGTCCCAGCTTCTGACAGATTGCACACTTTCTATCTTTTGCTGGACATCCCTCGGACTCTTTCCCCCACAAGATCTGCACGAACCCCTGTTACTTGACTCCCTTCCCCTGGACATCGACCGGCCCCTTGTTTGTACTTTGTTGATTTTATTCCCGGTTAGCTTGGCTTGGTTCCTATTTGCGATTTCATGTGATTGGCAGATCTCAATTGCCCGCGGCAATGATGGGAATGGACGTTCATTTAACAAATCCCTCCTTGCTTTGTCGTCACTTATACCAACCATCAATCTGGTTACGATTTGGTCGTCTCTGCAAGTTCCACATAAGTTGGCGCCATGCGACATCTCCTCCAGAGCAAATCTATAATGATCAAATGATTCGCCACCTTCTTGGCTTCTCTGGTGAAACGCGACTCAATCTACAGCGATATTTCTTTGTGCTCGATAGTATTCCTCTAAGGATGACAGAATCAGTTCGACTGTTGTTGATGTATCCTCGAGGTTTATCTCATTATGGGTCTCTGCTATCTGAGCAGCGTACGGTCCCACTGCTGTCGCAAGAGCATAGACCTGGACGTCCCTTGGGAATGACACCAGGCTATTCACTCTGGCATTGTTGATCCATTGTTTCTTCCATAGCCGGAACAGGTGGTAATCCGCATCTTGAGGTAACGGCTGAATTGCGTCAAAGCAAAACTGTCTCCCTGGAGGCTGCATTGGGGGCTGATTTGCCACTGGGGTCTCAAACCCCGCCGTTTGGGGTTCTGGATCTCTCTCCCTTGACAAGGATCCTGCATGACGTACACCTTGCATCGCAAATAACATATTCTTGATCTCCTCCAATTGGGCTGCTTGATCAGCCTGAGCTTTGGCCAAACTCACCTGCGATTCTGCCCGCAACGTCTGCATCTGAGACTGGACATTTGATTGGAACTCGTTCCACATTTTAGATTGTCCATCTTGCTCAGTGCTCCATTGGTTGGCATCGGCGTTGATGTGCATTCCCCCTTGGTTGGTGACGCTTGCCTGATTGGGGTCCTTGACCTCCTGGAGACGGATCACTGGCATTCTCAAAGGATCAACTGGGTCCTATCTGGAGACTTCAAAGTCCAACACCGAAGCCTATGCGCTCAACCTTTGTAGGCAGTCTATCCGTGGTTTGGCAGTACCGACCGCGCCATGTTTCAATTCGTAGATCAATTTATTTGTCCAATATCTCAAAACATACTGGCCCTTCATCATCATCATAACTTTCAGGATAGAATAAGAAATGCGTTCGTTTGGCTGCTAGTTAGATTAGAGGTGTCACCATGAAACACCGTGTCTCTAATTTTGTTTGATTTTATTCATATTCTTTGGATTCTTCCGATTGCACATCTTGAGGCCAGTGCTCTTCAGGGTGAAGTAGGAACTCTGGGCCAGAGAACCAAGCTCGAGGAATCTCGCGGGCCGAAATTAACCCCTCAGACACTAAATTGGCAGGATTCTCTTTGCCAGAAACATGTCACCAATCCTCAACTAACGTTATGGTTTGGATCTCACCAACCCGGTGAGCGACAAAAGGTTTGAAATGATGTGCAGGGTTGGCAATCCAGGCCCAAACGATTCTGCTATCAGTCAAGTAGACTTGGCTGGAAACTTCCACGCGAAGGGCTTGGACAACGTGTTGCGCAAGTCGAGCTCCTAACACCGCAGCTTGTAGTTCCAATCTTGGGATGGTCATAGGTTTCTTTGGAGAAAACCTGGTTTTTGAACAAATCAAAGTGATCTCGACATCATTTTTTCTCACGGTTCTCAAATAGATCCCGGCTGCAAACGCGTCTTCTGAAGCATCACAAAAGGTGTGAACCTCATACTCAGCATCACAATTCGGAGT
The DNA here is from genome assembly GCF_007210705.1 of Tigriopus californicus. Classification (NCBI taxonomy): domain Eukaryota; kingdom Metazoa; phylum Arthropoda; class Copepoda; order Harpacticoida; family Harpacticidae; genus Tigriopus; species Tigriopus californicus. The sequence goes on along the minus strand of NC_081449.1, from coordinate 15,961,547 downwards.
TAGGGAGTAGGGCCTTTCAAATCTGACTTCAGGTAGATATTTCAGATTTCCCATCCATCTCTTCCACCAACCAGTTTGATCCTGGGCTATTTCACCGTCCCAGCCTTGGCCCCATATGATCAACTCCTTCATCT
>NC_081449.1:15960114-15960194 GCF_007210705.1 Tigriopus californicus | reverse complement strand
GGACGCCTCTCAACTTAGTGATCTTCTTGCCATTTGTTGGGCTCAGGAATTCGAGCTCAATTGTCTTCAACTGACAACGG
>NC_081449.1:15959988-15960078 GCF_007210705.1 Tigriopus californicus | reverse complement strand
GGGCGGGCGAAGGTCAACGCATAGCCTGACGTCCTCAGAATTTGCCTTTGGAACGACAGTAAAAACCTTGACACCACTCTGTTGGCTCGG
>NC_081449.1:15959561-15959949 GCF_007210705.1 Tigriopus californicus | reverse complement strand
TGGTACCTCTTTCCCCCACAAGATCCGCACGAACCCCTGTTACTTGACTCCCTTCCCCTGGACATCGACCGGCCCCTTGTTTGTACTTTGTTGATTTTATTATCAGAATTTGCCTTTGGAACGACAGTAAAAACCTTGACACCACTCTGTTGGCTCGGACACTCTGGTAACGACTCTCCTTTCTTCTAAGCCATCCAGCTTTTGCTTCACCTTCTTCTCCAGAGCTAATGGGATTGGTCTCGCCCCATTCACATAGGTTGAAACCGCTTCCGCCTTGAGTTTGATTTTCATGGGTGGCCCCTATAATGCAGGTAAGTGTTCCCCGTCATCAAAGACGTCTTTAAACTCTTCAAGTAGAATTTCTGGTCCCTTTACCAAACAAACCGAC
>NC_081449.1:15959444-15959525 GCF_007210705.1 Tigriopus californicus | reverse complement strand
ACGTCCTTTAACTCTTCAAGTAGAATTTCTGGTCCCTTTACCAAACAAACCGACGGAAAAGTCTCGGCAATGATTCCAAGC
>NC_081449.1:15959322-15959400 GCF_007210705.1 Tigriopus californicus | reverse complement strand
TCTTCAAGTAGAATTTCTGGTCCCTTTACCAAACAAACCGACGGAAAAGTCTCGGCAATGATTCCAAGCTCCTAGCAC
>NC_081449.1:15952735-15959281 GCF_007210705.1 Tigriopus californicus | reverse complement strand
TCAGCAAACATTTCACTCGGTTTTCCACCGCTCTTTATCATTAAAGTCTTTACACTCTTCACTGCACTTTCTGCCAACCCATTGGGGGATTGGGGGAAATGCGGTGTTGACACTCTCTGTTCCACCCCCCATCGCCTGAGGAACGAATTTGTTTCCCGGGCAGTAAATTGTGGCCCGCCATCAGATTCCAATTGCTCTGGGCATCCCACGTTTGAAAAGAAATGTGTTTCCTTTTTGGCCATCATTGGTTCCTTGCAAAGGCTCGGCCTGTGAATCTGACATTGCTGACAAGCTTCCGCCGTACTCTTGATGTCCGACGTAATCCCGGGCCAAAATACCAATTGTCGAGACCGTCTGAGGGTCGATGTCACACCTTGGTGCGAGGAATGGAGTCTCCTCAGTATTTCCTTCCTCAGGCTCTTAGGTACGACTATTCTTGATCCATGCAACGCAATTCCATCATCACAGGACAAATGAGTCTCCTCTTTTCGGTACGGTGTAAGGCTAACACAATCCTTAGGGAATCCCTCCATAATTGCGCGTACCAATTCCTGATACTCGTCATCACTCTCGGCAGCAAGTTGAATGTCTTTTATCGAAATCTCTTTTTCTCCAACTTCATCCACCACCGAGTTCACGACCGAACAAACGTACCCAAAGATCTCTTCGTCTTCTTCAAGATCACTAGGTTCTGGGTTCTGTACTGGTGCTCTCGACAAGGCGTCTGGAATGCAATGTGCTTTCCCTTTTCTCCATGTCGTTTTAAAATTGTATGGTGTTAGTTTTGCTTTCAGTCTTTGAAACCTTGGATTATCCACAGAATCTAAGGAACATCTATCANCTGTCTCCCAGGGGGCTGCATTGCGGGCTGATTTGCCACTGGGGTCTCCAACCCCGCCGTTTGGGGTTCTGGATCTCTCTCTCTCCCTTGACAAGGATCCTGCATGATGTACACCTTGCATCGCAAATAACATATTCTTGATCTCCTCCAATTGGGCTGCTTGATCAGCCTGAGCTCTGGCCAAACTCTCCTGCGATTCTGCCCGCAACGTCTGCATCTGAGACTGGACTTTTGATTGGAACTTGCTCTACATTTTAGATTGTCCATCTTGCTCAGTGCTCCATTGGTTGGCATTGGCGTTGATGTGCGCTCCCCCTTGGTTGGTGACGCTTGCCTGATCGGGGTCCTTGACCTCCTGGCAACGGGTCACTGGCATTCTCCAAGTCCAAGTCCAAAACCAAGTCCAATGTGCAACTAGATGGTCCGGTTGGACGTCGGACATTCAATAGTGGATGTTATAAAGATTTTGTATGTGAGGTCTTGAACTAGACATCGCCAAATGTGACCAAGTGCAGTTTTCATGAGTGACCAGCCAATTGATCGGAGCAGGGCTACCACTAAGTGAAACACGGGCAATTTCTTGCTTTATTCCTATTCTTCCTCTTCAACCCAAGCTCGTCTCCGGCGTCCCTGATGAATTGATACTTGGAACATTGAAAGAATGGGACTAAATAATGTTCTCTACACATGTTTACAATTGAATCTAGTTTGCTCATGTTCCCTATGTTATGGCTTCTCGAGAAAAGACACAGGCGGGTAAGAGTAGTTGTGAAATCAATTTGCCTCATGCCAAATACTTGTGGGTTGAGGGCGATCATCCGACCACGGCCATCCAAGGCATCCGGCGGGATCCACCACACCTTGTTTAATTGATCTTTTGTTTGCAGTCCGTTGTTCTCACCTACGAACAGAAGAAGGCCTTGGCCCTTTTGGTTCGAGAGAAGAGGAAGGTTCTGATACCCCGTTTCAGTGCTTCCTTATTCCTTAACCAAGCGAGACAAACTGAATACATGGAGTGGAGTGGCCCAATACATGAGATCCTTAGGGGTTATTGTGGAAAGCCCTGCATTTCTACGGGATACTGTTTGGGAAACCTAAGACGAGCAACAGTCAAAAGATTCGTAGATCAGAAGAAAACTGGAGCTCAAGGTGGAAAATGGACAGAGCTGGATGATGTTATCATGGATATTGAAGGGCGGAGTGAGACTGCCAACGTCATGGGGGTGGGAGTGATGGACATTGGTTCAAGTAAGTTAGATGATCATTAGCTGTATCAGTTAACTTGTAACCACACAGTTCATGTCGGCTATCTCGCGTCCTTGGGACATTCATTCAAAATTGTTTTGAAATTGAATCAAAAGTCATCATTTTCAGATTCAACTCCCATTCCTTGATGTCTAATTCCGTCTCCTCTGCTCCGTCATCCTTCGCCTCCACAAAGTTCCATCAAATTCGTTTTGTCAGTCACCTCCGGATCTGCCATCGCTCTCATTCCCTTCTCCTTTCCCACCAACAACTTCCTGCACTTCTCTTTCAGCGGATCCTTTGGTATCTACCTTCCACTTTGTTCCTGTTTCATCAACATCTCCCCGTCCTGAGGAACATTCGCATTTGCTGACTCGCCCCCTCCAATTCCAAACACGTCCATTCCTGAATCTCAGCCATTACCTGCTCTTTCCTTCACCCCTGAACTTCGATCAACATCTCCTTCAACCAAAAAGTTGGTATATCGGAAGAAAAGGTAACTATCAATTGATCATAAGCGAGACTGTTGAAATCTAAAAATTCAAAAATGGACGCATTTTCTATGCTAAACCGAGCCCCTCACCATCGGACTGGCAAGGTTAGTGTCCAATAATGTTAAGAACCTGACCTTTCAGGAGAAGATATGCGGACACAAGTTATCCTTCCCGGTCAAGGACTTAATAACGCCTTATTGCCCTTGGTCCAACACATCCCCTCGGAGTATTGGCGGTCACGCACCTTTGTCCGGCTCCCGACCCAATGCCATCAACGACGGGAGCTGACAAAAGATCTGTTCAATCTGACCCACCCACTCTACTGCAATAACCAAGATTTTCATCATTTACCTCTCCTCACTTGTTTATATACTATCTGCAATTTCCCTCTTCACTTTTTTCATGTGCACTGAACCAATCCTAGTCAAACTCACTGTGATATCACACTCTAGTCAATTATTTTATCAGTCCTAACCATTTTATTCTTTTATCAATCGATTTTTGTATACGATATTTATACATACAATCTTATACAATTTACAATCTGACATGATCAAGAGTCGCAATAAAGTTTATTTATTTATTTATTACGAGTGTTTCGTGTTTTTTTTTATTGAAAGCACGTTAACAATTGAAACTGACACCTTCTCTGATTATCTGCACGTTCTTTTGGATCCAATGGGTCGATGACATCAACTTTGACCTCTGAGAGATCAGCTAGCCCATCTCCAGCAGCTAAGCACATCTTGTGAAGAATTGCCGCACAGACTATTAGTCTAAGACAGATCGGTGTACACGATATCCCTCACGGAACACATAGTTGTCAAATTGTCGAGGATGAAAAATACGGCCTTGGCGTCCGACAGGTTTAAAGGCAAGGTATTGGTCAGCCTCTTCTTCAAGGTCAGAGTCCGAAGAATACATTTTGATCCAATTCCCCCTAATTCTTTCTCGCCAACTAGATGAAAGTGGTTTTCCCCTGGAGATGTCGCAATGAAATCCTTGGTTTTGGGCAAAACTATTGTCGAATGCGACAATTCCAATGGTCCTAGTACAAGTTTGAAAAGAGTCATCTTTGACGATTTTTTAACCAATGGGACCTGAACCGTGATGGAAAGGATTCCGTTTCGGACGTACCAGGTAGTTGGAAACTGGAGGAAGGCGCTGAGGGATTTAAATGGCACCACATGATTCTTCGTTTTGGCCAACACTTCAAGTTCTCGAAGGGACTTCAGAACGAGGGGTCCCGCCACAAGTCCTGTTGGAAAACGGTGAAGAAGTAGTTGATTCAGTCCTTGTTCCACCTGAAGAACTGATAACCGTGCAGCTGAGATCAGTGATCGGCTAAGGTCTCTTGCGTGGATTTGGCAAATTGTCGAGACAGGTGGTCCTGGATCCTCTTTACTGCGACGATGTCGTGACTCATCACGTCCACGCGATGTTGGACAGAACGTGCGGCTACTTCAACAGCTGGTGTACACCCAAATTGACAATGTTTCCAATGAAGTAGACCAAGGGGAGGAAGATGGATCTCTTAACAAGTCTGAAAGTCGATTGGTTGGCCTAGGATTGTGAACATAGTTGACCACATGTCGTCAAGGCTTCGCTCCTGAACTTCTAAACTGGAAATGACGTCTTAGGGTGGTTGCACGAGGAATTTGCCACTAGCAGCTTTTTGATACACCTTGTTCAGATCCCTGGTCCGTTGAAGCGGTGGTTGTGGCTGATTGATCGGAGTCATCTGATTTGGAGGCATCAACTTGGTTGACTAACATTGTAGCTTTCTGAATGAACCTGGTGAAGCCCCCTTGGGCATAAGAACGCCTTTTCTTCAGCTCCCCAACTTCGACGGAAGGAACACTGGATGTGGATTTGTACTCCATTTTTCGCTGAAGTAAAACATCCAATTGATTCTTTTTGGGAGGCGTTCGATCCATACCCAAGAGCGTGGACTGTAAGACTGCTTTTTCTTTGTTCTTCCAAATATGCCGAATCATACGACGCCACAATTTAATTAGCTTGTTGTGGCAAAGCCGGTTGAAGATTAAGGCTTGGTGCAACGAACAAAGAGTTTGGGGTCAAGAAATATGACCCCTTAAAAGCTTCCCCCAATCCCATGATTAGGGTGAGGTTCGGGTGTGGCTTGGCAACAAACGTTGAAGCCATTTGTCTAGGATTTTAGGAATGGTAACAAGGAACATAAAGATGCCACTTATTCTCACTGCTAGTGTCACACATTGTTCGCAATATGTAGAGATGGTCACCAAAAACAGAACCCCGGAGTGTCTCGAAGGACCATGTACATAGCGTCAGTCGACGAGCCCAAGAAAACACGTCTGAACGCCTGTAGCGGGTTGAAACAACTGCTTTATTAGTGGAAAAACTATCTACAACACTGAGAGAACTCTAGCTACAAAGACACTGTACAAATATAGATGATCAATAAATAACCGTTTCCGATACTCGGAACAGTCATATTCAGAACAGCGCCGAACTCATTTTGGACCAAATTCCAACAGATGCGGACATTAGCTTTGAAGACGAGGATCAGAATATCATCTACTACGTAGCCGGATACCTTGGAAGGTCGTTGGCGAACCGCAAGAGCTGTGAAGGCTGTAAGGTCTTGTTTGCGAAGGACAAAGAACTTGCCGTGAAGTTCCAATGCCCAAACAACGAAAGTGATCGAATCCTACAAGCTGCATTCTTTGCACAAGTAAACGGAGGAGGCCCAACACCCCCAAGTGACTTGCTTTTCGCCTTCGGCCTGCAGGTCTTGAAGTTTTGTAAGACCATTCAGATGATATCGAATTCCAATGAATTATCCAAAAACCAATGAGATGTGTTTGCTGCAGCTCTTTTTTTGAATCAATAATAGTTTGAGATTAGAATGAACAGAAATATAACAAAACAGGGAAAGAAACCCAGAAAATAATTCACAAGATAGACTGGGATGCTAACCTTTTCACTCTTTCCTCAAAAGAGTTGTTCTGGTCTGATCCGTTCGTGAACTTTTCTCATCAAGGCACTTGCTCTGTTATAATTACATGTTTTAGCCAGTTCATTGTTTGTAGGAGGACCGTTGATCCAAGGAAATTCACAAAACCATTGTTTAGTCGACCGGCATAGACTAGCGGTGTTTGTCTGGCGAGTTTCTGCTTGAATTTCTAGATCGGTCATATTCTGATCATCGGATTCGTCATGAGATATGCCTATTTTCTGTATTCTCTGTTGACCAGAACTTTTGAAAGTCGAAAGTTTCCATGGGGATAAGTCATGTTCCCAGAGCGGGAAAAAAGGTGGCCGCGTTCGATGCAAGTGCGCAGTTTACCGTATTCTTGGTCCATATTCATAGAAATTGTGGTGAAAGCGGGGTCATATATGGATACGGCCGCACACAGTGTGACTTCGAGCAACGGATCTGGGGCAAATACGGGAAAACGGCTCAGGGCATCGGCAATCAAGTGATTTTTGCCGGCCGTCCAGGTAACTGAGAAAGAAAACTGATCCGAGATTTTCTCAAAGTCTTTGTAGACGGGTATTGTTGAGGGCTGCCAGCGGCTTTTCAAAGAGCCCGAGCAATGGTCGATGGTTCGTGATTATTTCGAATTGTGGCATTCCTCGAAGGTAATACACACACTTTTGAACCGCGAACCAGACAGCGCTCAATTCGAGTTCTATCGTGGCATAGTTTTTCTGGGCTGGGGTCAATGAGCAAGATCCACATTGGACTAGACGAATTTTCCCCTTGCCGTCAATGGAACGCTCACGTTGGATCAAAGCGAACCCGAAACCGCGCAGCCGTGATGCATCAGTCAGCAGCTGTGTTTGAAGTGACGGGTCAAAGGGTTGAACAAGGGCGGGGAAAGTTAACAATTTCTTTGCAAGGCGGAACTCCAGTCTCGTGTTCTGGAAGCCAGAGCCATGCCGATGATTTTTTTTAGCAATTCCCTCATTTGACCGTGG
>NC_081449.1:15948418-15952700 GCF_007210705.1 Tigriopus californicus | reverse complement strand
CAGAGGGCAGATCGGAAATTGACTTGGGTGTGGGGAATGAGCCCAAAGCTGATAGCTTGGCAGGGTCCAGCTTTAATCCTGAGGAGGACTCGACAAATCCGGCAAACTTTACAGACTGACCGATTTCGAATTTGCCAATGGACAGTTTGATGCCGTGTTCACGGCACTTTTGAACAGTGATTGTTAGTCTCTTGAGGAGTTCTGGGAGGGTCACGGCCTGTACACATATATCATCAATTATTTTCAGGATCTACTTCTTCCTTTTCAGTTCCTCAAAGGCGAGATCTGTACGGAGGCTGAAAACTCTTTGTCCAAGGGAACCTGAAAATAACCATGAACGGCATCGAGTTTGGCAAACCAACAGCTTTCTGGCGGGATTTGATGCATGAGATTGGGCACAGACAAGAACGGATGTACTGGTCGCTTAGTGGCTTGGTTTAGTTTTCTATAATCAATAACCAGTCTAACCTTTCCATTCAATTTAGGCACAAAGTGGGCGGGGGCGCACCACTCGGTGGACTCTGGACCGGGTACCATCATCCCAGCCCGGACGAGTTCTCGACATAGGTCTGAGGCGGGGGCCTCATGGTGAATGGAAATGGTAATTGCAGTAGTCACATGATATGGTTTAAAATTTTTATTCTCGACGAGTTCGATTCTCATAGGACCGCCAGTCATTGAACCAGCAGCATTGCCCAACGAGGTCACCATAACATCGGCGGAGCTGGACAGGAAATTGCGAACCCCCTTCTCGTCACGAATGTCCCCGTCAAGCCTCGCGATCGCCTTCTCAATTTCAGTGATCTGGTCGACGGTGAGTGGGTTCCTTTCAACCTTAATAGCCTTCACAGAACCAATGGGAATGGTATCGGGTTTGCAGTGGTGGACGGCGGGAAAGTCATTGGGAAGGATACCCATGGATACCAGATCTTTCTTTCTGATCAAGGCGTTCACAATGTCGGGGGACACAGCAGCGGATATTTTGGCAACAGGGCCGCCCTCTGCCTAGTAATCAAATTCGAACTTGCCCAAGTTTTGGAGGGACGTGCCATTAGCCGCTCTCAGTTTTGTGTTGGAGGGGCCCAATTTGGTACCCTCGGGACACGCTTTAGGTGGAATCACGGTCCTAGCCGCACCTGAGTCTGGTAAAGCGTCCTTCAGACGTCCACGATTGGACGGGCTTCCGGAGGGGCTGCATTTCCGACAAAGATGTTTAATGTGGCCCAGTTTGCCACATGCGAAACAAGGACGGTCACAGAATGGGCATACGTTGCGAGTGTGTGGTTGACCGCATCCACCACAACTTGCCGCAACAACGGCGAGGATGTCTTCAGCGGAAAGGGCTGGTCCGTTTATAGATGTAGGTGTCGTGACAGGTGAGTTTGCGTCTTTGATGATGCCCTCAAATTCCGCAGCCTGTTTGATTGAATCGTTCATGACGGGTGTTTTCAATTCTCATAGTTTCGCGAAGAGGGCCTTTTCTTCGCGGGTACCTGCCAGTACTAGGAGGACAAGCAGTTGGTCGACCGTCATGGAGGATAGTTTGGCCTCCCTTGCTTTTCTTCGAACATCCGCAACAAAATCTTTGAATGGTCTCTTTTCCTTCGAGATTAGGAAAAGGTCAGGCGTCTGGAGAAGAGTGGGCGGATCTGGAGGAAATGTTTCTCCAGAATCGTGAAACACGCTTCAACTGACGCGGCCTTGTCGAGTGAGTTTTTCAAAACTACGGAAAGATCCGCAGTAAGGAAGTTCTTAAAAAGGGAGATCCGGCCTTCAAGATCCAATGCCTTAGCGTTAGTGGCTTTGAAATAGGCCTTGAACTTCCCAATCCAATTTCTCATTTCGAACGGTTCTGACTCAGCACATGAACGGCTTCATATCCGAAATTGGCCTAAATTGGGGACATTCGGCATCGTCCCGTGATCGGACATTGTTTGCGGATGAGGATGTGGAAGTGGATGTTTCCTTGGCCATTAATAATTTCGAGATCTCGGCACATTTGGCAGTGTACTCGTCGGTGGCCTTCGTTTTTCCTCCAGAATTGCTTTAGTGTCCACTTCCAGTGTCTGTGTTGCAGCCATCTCGTCGTACAGGCCCACATCCGGTTGATGTCGACGCCTGGTCTGTCGAGATCACGTATAAGGTTCAACTTCTTTGTGATCTGTGCTTTCCGATTCGCAGCTCGCTCTGTCAGACCCATCTTGGAGAATACCCTGGACGTGACGTAGACCACGGGTGGAGATGACGTGCTCTCTTATCAAGAGGGTGTGTAGAGGGGCGTATCAAAGCTTGCAGAGTGGTATTAAGGGGGCGTGGCTCGGAGTTAACTCACTGCGCCATGTAGTATCTATAAGTAATGGCAAACGGAGAAGGAGCGACAAGTCTATTCGTAAGATGTAGATAATCAAGTGAGAGTTAGGCAGCTGCCAGCTCATGGAATGTGGGATGGTCGGAGAGTCTTGTGATCATGAAATATTCCATCACGGAAGCGATTTTCGAGCCATCTCATTGCGTTTTTGTAAGGGGCGGGATGGTTCGGCGGAAATGAGTCCATGTGCTTGAGAGCCTGTTTGGACTGGGGCGTCGAATTGAGCTTGTTAAAGGCATTTAAAGTCATTGAAGTCCTCGCACTTTTGCAGATCGTGGTAAAGGTGCTTCCAAGAAGATAACCAGCTATGGTATTTGCACACACAATCCGGATCTCGATCGTTCCCGCCGTCGAATTTCTCGGGCATGTACTTGGTAGCATCGTAATCCGTAATCCAGGGCCGAATTTGCGAATTTAGGGCCGGTTGAAGAGTGAGGTTGGTGTGAGTGGGTGTGGCCTGAGGTACAAGCTGAGCAAAGACGGATGGATCCTTCATTTGAATTTCTTCAAGCAATACTGAATCGGCCTCAATCAGCTTTTGAACTAAATTGAGATGATCCGTCTTCAGCCAGTCTTGGGGTTCGATTGCAAATTTGAAAGTGTTGTTCTTTGGCATGGCTAATTCAAGCTTTTCCAGGGCTATCTCTCCTTGCTCATGGAGGTTCTTGTAGGCTCTTGCGGCAACGTTGGCGAGAGCGTGGTTGTCACTATCAAGTAGCTTGGATCAGCCGCTTTATGACTGACTCAACGTCGGACTTGACCTCGTTGTAGGCTCGTTCGTAATGGAGCCGAGGTGATATCATGGATTGGACTGATTTCAGGTAGAAAGCCACTTGACTCTCATACTCTTCCAAAGACATGTCTAGAGGGGCAACTTCATCGAAGGCATGGACGGCGGGTTTCAGCATGGTTTCAGCCTCTCGAGTTGAGCACAATGGTTGTTGATGACCTCGTGAGAGATACGGATATACAGCTGATGCTGACACAACTCAACGGAACGCAACCTTGATTATTGAGAGGTCGTTGTAAAAAGGGTTACATCCGGCGCCGTGGTTTGAACCCACGACACCTTGCCTTGTTTCCGCTGCCCCTTAGACTGCTGGGCTACACCAGCTTCTTAGTTGGTTGGCTGAATATTTGTTATTTCTTAAATTCGAGGCTTTAGATGTACCTCTCTTAGACGACGAGGATTTCGACAGCTCACCATGAAAATACCACAATGATTTTAAGTTTGTTACGACCGTTCCAATAAACACGCCGCCCTGAACTGAAAGTGATTTTAAAACCTCTTGTAGGATTCCATGAGAGGATCGACCATGAAAATAAGAAAGTTTTCATTCACATTGATTGCTGTTCAGCCTTTTCAGCCTTTTGCATTGATTTCAAACGATTATGAACCAATATGTTTGGCTACTTTGGAAAACCATCTCCCATCAACAGAAATGCACAATGACTTTCTACATGAGTGGGCCAATGCTAATAGGTAATGGCCTTACTGCCAAAATGGGCCCAATCCAGCAAACCGTACGGACAATTCAGTTGTAGTATCTCCTACACTATCCTACTTCGGCCCAACTAAAAGAAAAAGAGCCAGTCCTGACTGAACTTGACTTCCGGTCTGCCTACGATGTTTCAAACCCTTGAGAACGGTTGGTGGCCCTGAAAAGGGCCGGTTGAGTTGGCTTTGGATGGTGAAGCGGGAGGTGGATGGATGTCGCCTGCCTATACGTGGAGCGACTCTTGGACGGCAAGGGGAATGAGGGTGGGGCAATCCCGTTCGACGAGGGCCAAATGCCTTGGCGCCAAATCCCCGCACGAACCGAAGGGGATGACGAGGCGGAACCTACGGCAGGAGGAGGCCGTCACCGTCGCGCACAGGCATGACTTGGTCGACCAGACGACTTGGCCGGTGAC